>NC_081414.1:235515732-235815732 GCF_030272615.1 Cryptomeria japonica | reverse complement strand
ATATAGGCAAGGCTATATGGATATGTGTGCACACAAACATGACATGTAGCTCAATAAGAAACAAGGGTAAGTTAGAAATAGGTGTGGATAGGTAGGAGAAACAATAAAATATTCCACATGAGGTGGATCACCCACCGAAGGTGGAATTATCACTCCACAATAAGTGGATATGACAAAGTAGTAACAAGATCAACACCATAAAAGGTGGAAATTCTCCTACACACACTATCCCAATGTGGCACAAACACCTAAGTGTCTCATACCCAAACTACTATGAGATGCATTTTCTAAGTAAACTTAAGTAAGGTGTAATAATATCCATGATGAATAATTATTTACACCAACAGTAATCCATATGTATTGAACAATTAAATTTAATAGAAAACACTTCCTCATGGTTTTTAGACTCATTTGATACATTTTGTAATTGAAATTTGCAACAAAAAAAAAGTGTTTTTTATGAAAAAAATTGAGTACTTTTTAAGTTGTTGAGTTTTTGCAGAGTCTAAAAAAATTTGGCTTACCAAGTACTCTCCGAGTCCGAGTCTACATACTATGTATTTAACAAAAAAACAGATTAGCTGAAAAAAACACAGTATGTCAAAAAGTTCAACCCCACATGGGAACATGGTGAGAAAGATTATCTAAGGATCACAATCAAGGGAAAGGCTAGACTTTTAGTTGCGCAGTTGAGAACCAGTTCACACCATCTTAGACACATGTAGATGAACAGTCCCCAAGGAAGAGTGGGAAGAAAGAACCTATAGTTTCTACAACAGATTGGTAGTTGAAACTGAATGGCATTTTATAATGGAGTGTGTTGTTTATGAAGATATTTGTATTCAATATTAAAAAAAATTGAAGGTGGGTAGTCTAAGTGAGCTATTTGAGGAGGCAAGGCCTCACAAAATTGTTGGCTTCTTGATCAAGATTCATAATAAGAGAGTCAACATCAAAAAAGAACATGAAAACTGTTAAGATTTCGATTCTCAGTCTCTTGACTTAAGATTTCAATTCTCAGTCTCTTAAGCTGCTGGTCTCATGGACATTATTAAAATTATTTCATTCATTCATTCATCCCCTCCTTAAAACCACGTAAGGTAATTGTCACTTTTGGGGCCTTGGGGAGAAAATACAAGAGCAAAAACACTGGGAATGTGCGCCTGCCTTGTGTCTGAAATGCCTTTAATGCTAAGCACGGATTTTGTATGGTTTCTCGAACTTTTATGTGCACTTGGAAGAATATTTAGATGGTTCAAGATGTGCACCCTCATTTTGATCTTATCATCTCCTAAAAGCTAGGAGTAAAACATTAAGTAGATACCATGTTTTAACCTGCTATTAAAGGATGCCAATTTCAGCTCTCCACTGCTGAGAAATATCCTCCTGCCCACCTAACATCTTGCTCAATAGAAGACTGGTTGTTTCGGCCATTTAAAGACCACTGTAAATGCACCTATGTTGTTTTGCTGCCTTACTGCAAATTTAATGAGAAAAGAAAGGCAAGCTTGAACAACATACATACACAATTTCACCATGAAGACAGCAGAGGTCACACCAATTTTGAGGACAAATTAGTGTTGTTTATAACTAGGGAAGATGGGTTCGGATTGCCTTAAGGCAACATCCGAACCCATATAGGACTGGGTCCTATCTTAAAGGGGTAACGTGCCCCCAAGTCAAGTCCGGCCCCATACCTCCACGCTACACTAAATGCACCATGCCTCAATAAAACAAATTGGCGCCAAAAAGGATTAAGACCGACTTGAGGTATATGGGTTAAAGACTCATATAAATAAAGTTAAATTACAAACACAATTCATCACATCATCTCTCATGCAATCAGCAAACTAGCTCTGCAACTAAAGGTGCGAAATATAGAAGAGGATTGTGCAAACTTATCCAAGAGGATATAAGGCATTTTGGTGCAGACTTGGTGTATTTAGAAGGGCAGATCTGATATACTAAAAGGGATCAGATCTGGAGAATCAAGCTAAGTATTGTATTTGTACAATTAAGATTGAATACATAATCTGACCTGTGGGTCTTTAGTGCTGGGTTTTTCCTCCTTGGAGGTTTTCCCAGGGTATTTGTGTTTGTCTCTTGCTCTCTTGTTTCATTCTTGAATTTACTTGATTATGGTTTACTAAATGCTAACAAATAATTAAATGTTACAAATCTGATTACTGAACTAGGGCACAAATTTAACAATTAGGTCAGCTCTAATATTGAAAAAACAACTGTTTTTTTCTAAAATTTTCACAAGTACAATCACCTCTCTTAGTCAACTCTTGTCAGGATCATTCAATAACAAAACAAGTTGAAGAACTTCAAAATTCCAGAAAAAGAAATGTTATAAAAGATTTTAACTGCTAATTTCTACAAGCTAAAACAATCCAACTGATAATGAAACTCCAAAATAAGATCAATAGAATATTGCAATTATCCTAACATCGGCTCTATAAGACAAGCCCCATTGTAAGGGCAAATCCATCATCAATATAATCAATATGTTAAATATAACAGAAATGCACCTATATTGAACAATACCCAAGTGAATTATACAATAATCATTTGAGATATTCTACAAGAAGAATTTTGTTCACCAAAGTAATGTTTTCCATATTTAAAATCTCCTTCTAAACCTTTACCTGTTTACAATAAGCATTCTCATATCTATAAGCATTAATAACGTTTACACAGTCCTAGATAAACTTTAAGAAAACCTTTATAATGCTTTAACAACATCCAAGATAAACTTAATTTGAAAAGAATTCTATCTTTTCTTTTTTAATTTAATTTTGTTTTAAATATATTTATTTTTTTATTTGAAGAATGCATTTAAATTTATTGTAATTTATAATTTATTAATTTTTTTATAAATTTTTTTATAATGATATAGTGTGATGATTAAATTGTAGTGTTGTGACATTCAAACCTCTACTTAAATGTTATTGTCGAATGTTCGTATTGAAAATGAGGTCCCCTCTATGACCTGACTAATTCATAACAAATGTTTACCCCAATTTAAATAATAATATATTTTTACATGTAGGAGAGCAAGGAAAAATAGATTGCATTATCAAGAGAAAAATAAGGAATGCAATATTTAAAACAGTTAGGGCGTGTTTCCATTTGGCCGTCGCTGCTCAATATTTTTAGGAATTATTTGTGAAGCAGCTAGTCCCATGAATATTTATCTTTGCTGCTTATTTTCAACAAAATATTTTAACTTTGTATTAATAATATTAATACTAATTTGTGCATTTAAAATATGAAAAAAAAAATAGAAATAAAATATTAAAAAAAAAGGAAAGCAAATTATGAAGCCATATGGCAAATTTGTTAATAAGCTCTCCCTGATTATTTCTAGCTCCCCTTTTCTTCCCACTTATTTTTAATCCCTAAACAATCGCTGCTCCACCAAAATAAGGAAAGATTCTAAATTATCCCTTTTTTCATAATTTTAAAGTTGCATGGGAACGCTTAATTAAATATGGACGACACCTTTCCTTCTCAGCAACTTTGAAATATGGACGACACCTCGAATTTTAATAAATTAGATTTACATTCCACAATCAAGTCAAATTTGATTGTATGACTTGAAAAACACACGAAAACCAAAGAACTAATCTGTTTTCTGGAAATCAAAGAAATAATCTGATCTTTTTAGGTATGCATATGCGTGGGCAGTGCGTGGTCTAAGATTGCTCTGGATGTTTTTGAATCAACATATTGATGTCTATGTTTTGGCTAGGGTTGATGAAAACCCTTTTATTTATTTACATAAACAGAGTATTGGGTATTGGGTTTTTGCAATTTACGTGCGGGAGCCATCTACTGATATTTATGTGCATTCTAAAGACACCCTAAATTATAAGGTGGGTTTTTGCGAATCGGTCTAATAATTTGACAATAGGCATACTACGGCAATATGAGAGGATCCATTGAAAAGAAATACAGGAATTAATTGCATACATCTTGTTAACGATCTTATTTCTGCTGTCCGGTGACAAGTCAATCCTCCAGTCGGTTGTGGTGACGATCCGATTTGCACGCAGGTTGATCCGATTTGCACGCACCCAAGTCCTTTGCCTGAGTATCGCCATCTTCCCTTGGTCACTGCTCACCGTTGAGACACGAGTCTGATCTCTCCTATGGTTGAGCCCTCTGCGCTGCTTCTAAAACTTGATATCTTCGTCAAAGAGAACAGATGAAAAAAAGAAAATGAATATGGGAGAAGAGCGAGAAGGTGCGGGGGTCCAATACATGCCATAGTACCAGGGCTGTTAGAGATCCACAGGTGCGCCTGATCACCACTAGTGTCAAATCGTACTCCAAAATATACACATTTACAATTAACTGATATAAATTAAACACATTTTCGGTAAAAAAATGTTTCATATATATATATATAAAACATAAATTCAAATTTTAGCGGTCAAACAAGTTGAACTACTTCAAATTCCAAGAGACGCAAAGGGTCAAGTTCCTACCTTTAGTAGGTAGAGATATAGTGATGGAGAGAGTTGAGATAGAGAGGAAAAAGTAGAGGGAGAGATAAAGGTCAAGAGAGAGATAGAGAGAAAGAGATAAAAAAATAGATAAGTATATAAGGAGAAGTAGAGATATAGAGAAAGATATAGATAGATACAGAGGGAGAGGGGGAGGGGAAAAATAACACATACACATGATGACAACGAATTTATGATATGTTAACTGATTGAGACTTGAGACTAATATAATAGAATACAAGAAAATAGGTGTCAAAGTGACCTAGTGCAAGAAATAGGTTGTTGATGTAAGAGCCAATATGACATATAAAATATTGACTTCCAACTCTTGAGTGCTCTTTGTCATAGATAAGTTATCTTAAAATGATGGATGGGCATGATTCTTTGCTTTATTAAAATATTATAGGGTGATTTCATTTTCTGAATGTCTCGGGCTTGCAATTTAAAAGTTTTGATGCAAGAGTTAGTGAGTTGTAGTAAGTTAGAAGAGAATCAAATTGGACCGATTAGCAAATTGGAATTTTATAAAAGTGAATATTCAAAAGTAAGATGTTGCTCTCTACACTGAAGTTAATTTGGTCAACCTTTGGGATAGTTGCCTTTAATTGTTCTTCGTGGTAGAAAAATTATGAAGCCACTAGAAATCTAATTAGAAAATTGGTTGACCCAAGTTTATTACATAGCTTCCCATACTCTATTAGTTTACAATATTGGTCTTTTTTCCTTCAAGTTTAGCATACTCTACTGATCCTCTAGAGTTAGAGCAAGGTAATTATGTAACCTGTAACTACATGTAACTTGTAAATTGTTGAAGCACCTCCTTTGAAGAATAATGGATACTTTAGTTATGAAGCATGTTTATATTGGTAAAATTACATGAAAAATGCATTTTTAGTCCTTGCACATTTATAAGTGCATCTACCTCTCTACTAGATATTTATGATGTTTAAAAATTGTCATAATATTTTATGATTAGATTTTTCCCTTCTCTCACCTACTTTAAAAAGACTATACATTTTTAAATATTTATACTTTATTTACAAATAAATAAAATGTATGTCATATCAAACAAGAATTCTTAATCCCTCCTTAATTTCCATTATAAAAATGTAAGTTTAAAAAGTTAATTTTTTTTTACTAAATTACTTCTTAAACAAACAATTTATTTTATGTTATATTTTTTCCATGTTATATGATTTCATTGAATTGACGATATAAGATGTGTTATGCGTTTTCACTTTCTTATCTAATGTTGTACATTTGTTGCACAACTCATTTGATTTATTAGAATTAAAATTATTTGTCTAATTGCTTCGTAAAATTGCTTCTTAAAATTCACCTTTAAACCATCAATCAACACTTAAAATTATTTTCCAATAAAAAAATTATTTTCTAACAAAAAGACACTTAAAATTTTAAAATAAAATAAAATCATTTTAAATTTTAAAAAAATATTAAATGTATAAGCATACAAACTCAATGCCATAACCCACTTGCCACGATGAAGAGGGGAATACGTTCACAAGGAGCAAAAAGTCTCTTAAATTGATACATTAAAGTTAAACTATATGCATTAAAAGTCCTCTCGCTAAATTTGGTAGAATCCACAATTATCGACGGACCATGTTCTCTGTAATTATTACCCCCAATAATGTAAAAACAAACAGTAAAAACAAGGTGTACCTTTTTTCAGGAATAATGGAAGTTGAGAGAGAAATAGAATTAAAAAATCATCCCACCAATGTAAAGCTTTTGATGGGAATAAAATTTTATGTAAGGAGAGTAATATATAGCATTAAATGATTGTACTATTGATTTGATTGTACATTAATGTTGATTTGATTGTGCATAAAAAATCTATATTTTTTTGTTTAGCAAAATTAAATTTTATGCCTACAGAAATTAGTATAGACCAATCAAATGATAAATAAATAATTTTTAAAATAACTTTTGTTAAAAATTTTACATGTTAACTTTTGAAAAGTTAAAAATTTATTTTAGATTGAAAAATTTAAAAACTTGATTGATTGACAAGAAAGTGATTAATAACTATTTAAGTTATTTAAAAGCATGATGAATGCATAAGTATCCTGCCATGGCAGGAACTAAAAAGGTTCACAATCCAACTTGTCCAAAAATGAGCTGATTGTTCTAAAAATAAGTGTTTTTTCAAAGCATAAAATGAAAACATTAAATGTTTATAGAACCCGCCATCATACATAGTAACTGACATAACATCACTACAAGGCCACCTGCGCACCCTGGACTCAAAAGTGGCCCATCAAAGGTCATCTAAACAGACTACCATGTCCACGTGTGTGTCATAAAACGTGACCTCCTTAACACGTTACTGCACCCTCCGTCCCATTTGTCCAGCTCAAACAAGAATGTAGTGGTCACTTCATCACACACATACTGATCATTTCATCGTCACTCCCACCTGCATCCACCACAAGAAACACATAAGGCCACCAATTTCCATACAAAATTAATCAACTCAAGCTTAAATGGTGTAAAAAAATTGGCTTTGCAAATTGAATAGAGATTCAAAATTCAAATTGGACATAATATCGACATTAAATAGGGTACAACGACAAATAAATGTATATATAAAATAGACATAAAATCATCTCATTGCAATCATGAAGAAGACATAGTAGGCATCAAAGAGGAGCAAGAAGACAAAGCACGTCAAAGAGGAGCAAGAAGACACGAGAGTAATAAGTCACATTTTTTGTTCCAGGTATTAATCTTCTTCATTGTCCACGTTTGTTGTCATTTGCCTAAAAAAATATTACCAAAAACATTAACTATACGGGTGGCTTTGGGAAGTTACCAAAAACCTTCAAAAAAATATCGCCCAACGCCCACAGAACTTCAATCCTTGCGGACCCCATGGGACCATTAACCCATAAATCTCCCAACTCCCATTTTGACTCTAGAGGTCACTTCTCATCACCATCTTCCCCACCTGCACCTCTCACTACCTCTGTCTGATTCTTTCTCTCGAAGATATTGTTCCAATAATTTCGACCCCACCACCACTTCTGCCCTCCTCGAGTCTCAGTCCTCCCCAATTTTCCATCTAATAAAGGGGAAGAGGAAACGAACTCCTCCTTCCTCTGCATCATTCCCATCCTCAAGATCAAATCCCACACCAAGAATGGCCCTACCGAGCAAAGGCTGGAAGCCACACATCCATTCCTCCCCCACACATGCCTTCAACATCCACTCTATTTTGTCCTTCTTGTCGATCTCCAGCCCCCATGTCACCACCATGGTTACAATATCCACATTTGTGCGATACCTATGTGGTGTTTCCATGAAGCATCCCCCAAGAAGCACCTTCAATGCAATTAGAAATCCATCATCCCGGTACTTGAAGATAGTTTTCAACCTCTTATACGACATTTTTTCGACAAAAGCTAGTTATTGCCTCGTTGTGTAAAGGGTGAAAGTGGCTTCCATGCTTTCTCTGGAATTTTCCAATGCCACATGTTCCCTACATAAACAACAAAATAGACTATATTCTCCAGGAAGTACCTACTTCACCCTTATAAATACTACCAACATCTTACATCCTTGTGGTGACTTAAATGCTTTGGAAATATGGCGGTGTCCCAAATATCTCCATGATCTTCACACAATTAATGCACACTTCCCATTTGAACATTGCAACCGCTACCTCATCCCATAAGCATTTGCCATGAAGGCTTTCGAATGATTTGATTCACTAGGATAAAGACCATTGATTTTTAAATGCATGAGAATTGATAAAAGGACTATTAATTATTCTGATCACTAGGATTTTATTCCCTCCATCGATATCCCTCATTTATTTCGCAATTAATAGTCCTTTTTCCAATTTTCCAATTCCTATGCATTAACAATTAATTTTCATGCATTTAATGATTAATTCACATGCATTTGACAATTAATGGCTTTTATTACTTGTTTAACAATTAACATATATATACATACATACATATATGTACACACACACACACACATGTGTGTGTGTGTACACATATATACATATGTGTATGTACACACACACATACATATATGTATATTGTAGCGTCCTAAAATTGCGACACTTGCAATTTCGACTGCATTTGGGTCTTCACGATGGCGATGCAACACGGAACCTGAATGGAGACCCCGAAACTTGTTCACGACACCAAAAACTACATTTTTCTGCACCCTGGCCTGATCCTCCTTGCACCCTGCTGTCCCGGGAGGTGGGACCATGGTGCCCAGCGCCCTGGTCCTTCAGGACGAGGGCGCCCAGCGCCCTGGTCCCTGGCCCTATTTTGGGCCCGGTCTCTTTTGGGGCTTCGGGTCTTTAAGTTTGCAAATTGGAAAATATTATTTCCTGGTCGGCCTAAGGTCGAGAAAATCAATCTATCAGCCCTAATTGACAAGTATATAAACTACATTTCCTCTCCCATTTGAAGGGGACAGAGAGGGGAAAAAAGGTGGAAACGATATTCAAACATTCAAGCATTCAAGCATTCAAGCATTTCTTCAAGCAATTGATCATTCTAAGTTTCCATTCAAGGCTAAGTGTTGCATTCAAAACAAGGATTCAACCATTGAAGAGGAGATCACATACAACATACAACATACTACATACATTACACCTTCGCATGTAAGAATACAAACATTCTTACAACAAGGTTGCAGGTACGCGGCTGTAATTGAAGATCTGGAATCCTTGTGCAGAGACGAACAGATCCACCTTCGTTTCACGGATTTTTCGGAGGACCATGTGCACGTCGGGCGCCATCGTCCTGTCAACTTTCGCTCAAATTTGCAGAACAGCACCGTCTCGACATTTTACTACTAATTCCAGGTCCGCAGCTTCATCCCATATCCCTATCTCTGTTTATAAGCGAATCTTTCCTACTTTACATGCATTCTTAGTTCAATCTTTCTATCTACATTTCTTTACAAAAGAGGGTATCCTTGCTATCTTACCCCTTGAAACTCATATAGAATCCAATCTTGCATTGCGTGGGATTGGATCTTGTGGGTTTCAACCCCTCTTTTGAATGTAAAGTCTCCCCTAAGTGAAAACCATCAACCCTAGTGACTCTCCCTTCTCTCTCCTTGGAGTTGGGGAGAGGAGAACGACTAGGTTTCGATTTTTCCGCTTTACATATATATATACATCTGTGTATATGTATACACACACACACACACACACACACACACACACACACACACACACACACACATATATATATATATATACATATATATGTATATCTATATGTATATATGTATATCCATATGTATATATGTGTGTATATATATATATGTGTGTGTGTGTGTGTTATGTATATATGTATAGATATATACATATACATATATCTATATCTATATGTATATATGTATAGATATATACATATACATATATCTATACATATATATCTATACATATATCTATATGTATAGATATATACGTATACATATATCTATAGATATATATACATACATGTATATATATATACACACATGTATATATATATATACACACATGTATATATATATATACACACATGTATATATGTATACATACATGTATATATACATGTATATATACATGTATGTATATACATACATGTATATATATGTGTGTGTGTGTCTATATATATATATATATATATATATATATATATATATATATATATATATATATATATATATATATATATATATATATATATATATATATATATATATATATATATATATATATATATATATATATATATATATATATATATATATACGTGTACATGTATACATGTACGTGTATATACATGTATATATACACATATATGGATATATACATATGTATATATATACATGTACATACGTTCTCTCTCTCTCTCTCTCTCTCTCTCTCTCTCTCTCTCTCTCTCTCTCTCTCTCTCTCTCTCTCTCTCTCATATATACAAATATATCTCATATGTGTGTGTGAACATGTGTAATGTCCCCTTCTCAGTGAGCACCTGAGTTCAGAGGACTAGCCTATCATTTAACTCTCGTAGGCTAGTATGGTAGATTAGGGGGTCCATTTTGGGCATTCATGAGCTCTTCGAGAGGTATTTGGCAGTGATTATTCTCTCCAGTTCATTGCTTGATTTGTTGGTGGTGATATTCATGAGTTTACAACTTAGTTTGCATGAACTTACTATTTATAGTAAGTTAGCGGGTTGATAGAGGTTGACCTTAGTATTCTTAGTAAGACATCCAGTTGGACAGGGTAAGTAGTGGGATAGCCTATGGTGTCAGTGGTATTGATTATTGCCATTTATTTTTTGAGTTATGACATTATAATTATTATTAAAGTAATTCTTTAATAATTATTATTATTAATGGTGTAATAGTAATGACATATTATTACAATTCATGTTGACTAAGTATTGAGGGGTACATTTAATAATGTTAAAAAAAGTCAATATGAATATGACTTCATAATGAGCACTCACTTTAATGAATTGTATTTTAAACATTAAATGTTCATTATAATTTAATGTTATTAAAAAGCTCAATTATGTGAAATTGAGCCCTTTCTTGGTGGTATAAAAGACTCAACAAAAAAACAAATGGGGATTATTGAACATATGTGCTTTGGTTGTTGCACAAGTTGGAGAAGAGACTCGAGGTTGTGTCATTGTTGGCTTTGGAGAACGTAGTTGCTTCGAAGTTGTGCATTCTGAGGTTGTGAGATATCAGCTGAGGATTGCTTATAATTGATTGGTTCCATTCATGAATCAACATTATGCATATTGTTGAAAGATTTCAAAGATTTTACAAGGGTTTGATGTGTTGCTACAGTAACCTTGAATAATGATGCTATAGTAATCGTGTATAGTGATGCTACAATATCCGTGAATAGTAATTGCTAGAGTACCTTCCTCTTGGCACATGGGGTTCATATCAAGCAATGATTAAAGTTTGTCAAGTGCAAATGACATACTTAATGGGGAATATTTATTGAGGACTTTGATTACTTGTTTGCACTTCCAGAATTTGTTGTCATAACAGTTTTCAAACTTGTAGTCATTGACATTGAAATCCAAGTATTAAAGTATTGCATGCAAACTATTTGTAATAATGCCTATGTTTTTTCAATCATTGTAATCAATTAAAAATGTTGCAATAAAAGAGTTTGGAGCTACATATGATTTGTTTGTTAAAATACTTCCTTGTTGTAGGTGTTTATATGCATAGGTAGGTTGCTCGCCAAGTATTTTCATTAATGTCCCTTGGCTGTAGGTGCACATCAACGATCTTATTGCATTATATATACCTTTATTACATCTTAAATGCATTGAACAATCATTTGCATATGTTCATTTGAGTCCATTGAATGCATATTATCATTATCTTTGTCGAAAATACCAAAAAAGAATCACCAATCAACAAGTTCAGATTTCGCAAGGCAAGTGTTTGACAAAACTCCTAAGGGCAGAAATTAGTGTTTTGAGGACAAAATTAGCAAGGGACATTTCAAAGTATGTGTTTATCTCTCCCTCCACGACTTCCTTTTTGTCCTCTTGTTGATTTGGAACTAAGGCAGCGTTTGTTCCAAAAATTGAATCATCTTCGTCATCCCAATCACCCAACACATGAGATGATGACATATTATCCCCATGTAAAAGAAGAGGGTCAACTTTAGAAGCAACTATAGAACTATCAGGAGAATTCCTCTCCTCACATGGCTCATCGATGATGACCTTTAGGTCACCCACCAAGAGACTCTTGCTCATATTACCTTTATTAGTAATTGGTTTTTCAATTTTCTGGACATTATGACACTCGTCTACATTTCTAGATTGATAATCAGCATTATGCAACCCTAAATTGATTAATTTTTTAGGTTAGTATCAACACCATCATTGATACGAATGCCAACCTCCAAATCAAATTGCTCGGAGGAAGTTTGAGCAAAATTTTGTTCAGAGAGAAATCCATCCCAAACATCATTAAGTGTTGATGCACGAGGGGTCTCATATTGATTTTCATCTTCATTACCAACTGCTATGTCTTCCACATGACTACTTGTAGGCTACAACTCACAAACAAGTGATTCTTCTTTCTTTCCTTGTTCTTGCACTTTTATCTCTTCTTCTTTCCCAATATTTCCTTTGATATCTCTTGATTCTTCTCTTTTTCTTTGTTGTTAATATGAACTCAAATCATCATCATCCTCCTGTATAGGTCTCAATGACAAATAGTTATCCAATTTCTGGACCTATGATCTAGCAGCGCATTTATCACTTGCATCAAAATGTGGCAAGGAAACCTTGCCCAATGCACAGAAAATCGCATGTTGCTTGTGGCACCTAATGAGCTCTATGCTCCACCTTGCCTGCACCACCCCTAGGCCTCTTCCAATCCAAAAATTGATTAAAGGTCAACACTTCCCTAGTCTCAGGGGATAAAGTTATGTACTCTGCAAAGTGTCTAGTGAAATCTCTTATAGTAAGAACATGTGGATCGAGCACTTGTATCTTTGGCTCCTCTCTAGGAAGGAAAGTAGGTTGATTAGGCCTAAGTACCAAACCCCTAGAAGATGCAGACTGTTGAATCACCACTCTCGGCTTCTCTACACCTTGTGTCCCACTCGATTGTCCCTTCTGGAAGGTCTGTTGTGGTGGAGTAAACTATCTCATGGTGCCCATCAGTTGAGACATCATGTCCATCATATTATCAAACTGCTCATTAGCTTTTATATCAAGATTAATTGAACATGCATAAATCTTATCTTTGTCAGCCATGATGCCTATCACATTGTCACCATCACTACTGTTGTTGGAAGATGGACTTTTGTGAATTCCTATAACACTTGAAGTTGTTTCACCCTCACCCAAAACTGGAGGCTGCCAATAATGACCTGCACCTCTGGAATAAACTACAAACTCTTCACCCTCACTCATGAAATACTATGAATCACAAGCTAGTAGGAAACTGCTCTGATACCACTATAATGTCCCTTGTTAATTCTGCCCTCAAATCATAGATTTCTACCCTTAGGAATTTTTTCAAACACTTACCTTTATGAAACCTGAACTTGTTGATTGGTGATTCTTTTTTGTTATTTTCAATGTAAATAATGATGATATGCATTCAATGGACTTAAATGAATGTATTCAAATGACTGAAATGAATTTAGGATGTAATACAAGATATACAATGCAATAAGATCGATGATGTGCACTTAAAATAAAGGGGCATTAATGCAAATACTTGGCAAGCAACCTATCTATGCAAATAAACACCTACAGTAATCAAAGTCCCCAATAAATATTCTCTAATAAGTATTCCATCTGCACTTGATGAACTTTAATCATTTCTCGATATAAACCCCACATGCCAAGAGGAAGGTACTATGGCAATTACTATTCACAGGTACTGTAGCGTCGATGTACACGGGTATTGTAGCATCGTTGTTCATGGGTACCTGTAGAAGCACATCAAACCCTTGTAAAACCTTTGAAAACTTTCACCAATATGCACAATGTTGATTCCTGAATAAAACCAATCAATTATGGGAAATCCTTCAGCTGGTATCTCACAACCTCGCAATGAACAACTTTGAAGCAGCTACACTCTCCAAAGCAAACAATGGTAGAAACCCTAGTCTCTTCTCCAACTTGCAATAACCAAAGCACATGTTCAATAATTCTCATTTGTTTTTGTGTTGAGTCTTTTATACCTCCAAGAAAGGGCTCAAATTCCCATAATTGATATTTTTAATAACATTAAATTATAATGATCATTTAATGTTTAATATATAATTCATTAAAGTGAGTGCCCATTATGAAGTCATATTCATATTGACTTTTTTAACACTATTAAATGCACCCTCAATAGTTAGTCAATATGAATTATTATAATATGCCATTAATATTACACCATTAATAATATTATTATTAAATCATTACTTTAATAATAATTACAATGTCATGGGGATGCCCCCACACTGCAGCGGTATGTTGTGCACCTCATGTTCAGGAAATCTTGTGTTTGATTCTTTGCTCGAACACCCTCGATTAGTACGTCGCCCAAGATTTCCTCAAGCACATAGAATACGGTATGGCTGAGTTGTTAATGCCTCCCCCCGCTACAAGACAAGTGATGCGACGTACATGGATTTGCAGGCTACGAACTCCACGTGCACTAGTGGTGGTCCCCCAAGGTGGCGCGGTCAGCGAGGAAGTATGGGGCATGGTTAGCCCCATCCCACAACTGACTTAGTGGTTGCCGACAGCCAGATTTTGGAGTGATAAGGTTGAAGAACACAAATGGACAGTGATAGGGGGGTGAATCAGTGTATTTTAAAAAAAAAAATTATGTGTGGTAATACTGAGACTTCAAATTAATTAAGAACACACACAAAAAAAAAAAAAACCACAACACCAGATTTACGAGGAAAACCCAAAGTGGGAAAAACCTCGGTGATGATAGTTGTTGGAGTCTACTGCTCCAGTCCAGCCTCACAAAGTTTACATTATTTAGGGCACCAAACCAAGATCACCAACCCCTAATTTTATGAGCACCTACCCCTGCTTTGAGCACCCACTCAGAGTTTTTCAATAGTTATCACAGTTAACAATGCAGTGATAAAACCTTGTTACAAATGAGTTTTTTAACACTTGGAAAATTCTCCTATTCTGAGAGTTTCTCTGCTTGACAAATCTCTTCCTCTATTTCTTCTTCTTTCTCTGTCAAACTATCTTCCTATTTCTGCTATTGCTTCACCTTATAGAATACTCTGTTCTTGCTCTATTGTAGCTCTCTCAACTTCTGTAGATTTCTCTATTTTCTTTTTGGCAGCAACACACTCAACTCAACACTTCACATTATAGTCGACTAGTTGGAATATCTTTATTTCCACCTCTATCTCAATTTCATCAGCCACACCTACCAAATGTCAAATATCATCACACCTGCTACTCAATTCAATCATCTTTGTACACCACTCACATTTCTCCAATGCAAGATTTTAATATTTTATTCAAGTCGTCTATCTTGGAGATCTCTAATGCAAGTGATTTTATTCTCTGTCTTCAATCTGTTCTCAGATCATCTGCTTGAATTAAATGCATGATTTTTGTCTTCATATCATTCTCTATACTTGGATTACTAAGTTTAGTAATCTTCCTCTGCCCAAAATGATCTAGAATCCTTCCTCAAGCCACACAACCTACCTGCAACTCAATCACCATTAATGCATTTTCCATCCTTTGTCAACCTACTCTAAAAAGATCGATAACTACCACACTAGAATCCTTTGTCACCGACTTCTGCGTATTAGTTATCTTCTTCAATCAACTAGGGAGCCATATGTCTCCATTTCCTTTGTCTAGATCATTCAATCAAGGTCGATCAGCTTCCACATAAACCCTTGTGCCTATCGACATACATAGGTGTTGTCAATAGTCTTTTAATTGACATCCAAATCACTTGATCAACCATGGTCAATTGTCATGTGGACAATCGTGCTTATTGAGTTGCCACTGTGTCGACAAAAACACTTCTAATGATCATGATGACCTTAAACTCTGTCGTTGCGGGATGGCCTGATGTGCACCATTTTGCCTTTTAACATGCCCCACATCATTGTTCACACACCCATTTTTCTCATGTGTACTGGTGGGATACATCATCTTTTTGCCTTAACTTACCGCGCAAGTTCCTCTTTACATCCATCTGCAAGCGCAGGATAGCGAGATCCTTCTATTGCTTCATTGTCTTGTCCCACATGACCATCGCCCATCCATCTTTAATGGTGCGGGATAGCAAGAACCTTCTACCGCTACCATCATGTTTCCTTGCGCGACCTCTAGTCTCAACGCAAAACCTTCTACCGCTATTGTCTCATATTACTTAGTACTGCAGGATAGCAAGAAGCCCAATTCTCGCCTTTGTCCTTTTAACCACGCATGGTCACCATGAAAATGTCCATCATGTCACAAGATGGCGGAAGGCAACTCTTTATTCTCCTTGTGCTACCTCGCAAGACCTCTAGTCTCAACGCAAACAAGCTACGAGATAGCGGAGGGTCGCTATGCCCTGCTTGCAGTTATCCTGCATGAACACTGTGCACACACTTTGCATGGTGTAGGATAGCAGGAGACACATTTCCCCTTGACTTTTCTTGTCCCGTGCGATCAACCAAGGCTCAACAAAAATGCCACGAGATAGCGAGAGGTCTTCGACTTCTATGAAACATTTATCCCACATGGCTCATGCATCATTCTTTTCAACATTGTGGGGAGCTGTGGATGGCCTTTTCTTCGTTCAAGTGTTATCTCGCACGGTCTCTTCTCTGCAGTCGAACACACCACGGAACCCATGGATACATGTGAACCAAACAACTACTACCATGCGGAAATCACGACTCTTGACCCCAACTCAAGACTCATTCACTGTTGTCAACATGTGGAGACGATGAATCTGGTCAAAACCCCTGCAACATAACACGACATGTTATGCACAATTGCACAACATAACCTGTGTGTTATGTGTGACTACTACCTCCTTCTCTGCAACCTCTTGACATCGCGATTGCTCCTGGATATTCTGCAACCATTTGACATCCCTTGACATCAATGACAATAATGCCAACAAAGGTGTGAAGGCTGGAGAATCAGTTGTGGAGAGATAAGGCATGAAATGGAGAGATAAGGGGTGGAGAATGGGCTATGGAGTGATAAGGGGTCGAGCTGCGCGAATGGAGTGATAAGGGGTCATGATTGGTGGAGAGATAAGGGAGCTCAAGGCCAAGGAAGGATAATGGAGTCTGTGTGGTGAGATAAGGAGTAGAGGTGTTAATACCTCATGTGATATTCTAACCAAGGGGAAGGGGGTCCCCCAATTGTTACCCTCGCTAGTTAGAAACTCCAATATATATATAAAATACGTTACTGATAAAAAAAATAATTATAATGTCATAACTCCGAAAATAAATGGAATTAATCAATACCATTGACACTATAGACTATCCACTACATACCATGTCCAACTAGATGCCTTAATAAGAATAATAAGGTCAACCTCTATCAATCCACTGACTTATTATAAATAGTAAGTTCATGTAAATGAAGCCGTAAACTCATGAATATCACCACCAGTAATTCAACCAATGAACTGGAGAGAATTGTAATGCCCCTCCAAGAAACCCTAAAGGATATAACTAGAAGCACTCGAAAAGAGTGCAAAATATATATTTTTTAAATAATATAACTTTGCAATAGATGTTTCATATGTAGAAGACTTAACTCAAACTCCTAAAAGGTTTCCCAATGTGAATTACTTAATTAAACTAATCTTATTTAAGATCAATTAATCCACTTAAGAAATATATTTAACCATAAAGAACTTAATTATACAGATCAATGAGTGTTTCATACTTGCATGAGTTAACACTAACATTTCCATACTTCATTTATGATTAAACATTCAATTACATTGCATTAATGAACTTAATTAAAGATAGAAATCCTAACATTTGAATCTCAACATAAAACATTCAATTACATTGCATTAATGAACTTAATTAAAGATAGAAATCCTAACATTTGAATCTCAACATAATACATTCCTTTTACATTGCAAGGATAACTAATATTACAATTGCACTTAATACATCAAGTCTCATAATAATACATAATGGTTACATCGAATTACAACTGCTTTTAAGGAATACATATAACATATGATACAACCGATCACATAATGGTCTAAGAGATACAAATATGATCCAAGGAAAATAAGAAAGATCCAACTCGTACAACGGAATGAAATGAAACCAAGAGATACATTTGGAGCACTAGCGAAGCTAATCCCTCGCAAGAAGGCATGAACAAAATACCCAATGGAAAGTGGTACTACCATCTGACCATGTGGCCCAAAAAGGAACCACCCCTCTGTGCCAGGAGATAGTAATAAGACCCTCAAGCAAACCACAATAAAGCATCACATGGTCCAACATGTACATCAGGTACTCACATAATGCACAAGCATACAAATATGACTCTCACAAGAGTGCTCCAAGTAAAGCCAACACATGACTACACACTAGTGAACATATTGGAAGAGTGTCATCGCATGGATTATCCTGGTAGGCCTCCATAGGCCCCAACCCCAATCTTGGGTTATCCTGGTAGTCTCTCTCAAACCCCCAACCCCCATCCATGACTCATGCGGACCCAAAAAACCTTTCGTGAAGACAAGGTAGTTGGTTTTCCATTCTAGGCCTTCCCACTGCATCCTAAGTCTGTACTAGCACTCAACCATGAGCGGGGCACAATTAATCTTGATTAATGTTTGAAACCCAACCCCATTTTATTAATTATCACTTATTAGTCAACTTCTAAGGGGTTATCCTAGCATCCACTTTGGGCCCCGACCCCCACTTAGAATCCACTCTTCCTTATGACACTACACAACCTCCAAAGAACCCCAAGGCAAAACAAGAAAGCCAACTAACACATGGAGTTCAAAATACATTTGGGGCTGATTTCCGATAGCCTATCGTCAGAATTTTGACTATTTTTCGTCGGACTGCTGACAAATAAAGCCGTCGAAAACTCATCGTTGATAATTCTGACGGTGCCATCTAACGTCAAAATTCTGATGACATCTTGAACTCTTCCAATAGTAGCCATGACCGCTCATCCGGCCAAAGAATGTCATCGGGTGTAAAGCATCCTCGTTGGATGGACGTCGGAATTTCGACCCCTACCAGGAACTTACAACGACGAGGATTACGACGAGGGTCTGACAATAAAGTGTCATCGGACATACAACATCCTCGTCGGATGTTTCGTTGATTGGCATCGAAATTCTGACACCTGCCAAGAACTATGCACCGACGAGGATGTTGTTTGTCCGATGGTTTGGTCATCGGTGCAAAGTTGGGATGATGTCGGAATTTCGACGGTGATTTATTTTTAAAAAATAAAATAATACACATGCCAATTATAATGGTTCTTGTTGGTTCCCTTTTAGCATGTCCTACTAGATAGACCCAAGTAGTTCAATTTCAAGTATATTGGGATGGATTTCAATGCCATTTGGAATCCCACATGAAGCCACATTAAGATTTTATCAATAAGACTTCCTGTGCACTACTTCATACAATACAAAATTGACTTGATTCTCAAATCGCTTATTCCAAATATATCTTTAACACATCATTTTAGGAGAACAAAATCAACACAAAGTCCAAAAATTAGTAAATTCAAGAAGTATCAAGTCAAGTTCATCCTTGTGGTAGTTTGATTATGCTTGCACCCAAGAAAGATGACATATGGTGACTCTACATTGACTCTTATGTCTCAACAAGATCTCAATGAAGAACATGTATCTCTTTCTACACATCAACAATCACTTGGGTCATCTCTAGGCACACTAAACCAAATCAACATATCATCAAGTTTTGATCCAATAATTTTTTTTTGGAAAACTATATTCAAAATGTGAGGACTCTATGAATGGATGGCTATGCCTTTTGACAGTTTCTAATGCTCTTGTGACACTCGTGCTTGATAAAAAATGTTATCATTGTCTACATGGATGGCATCCTAATCTTTAACAAGATCTTAAAAGAATATATGCTACGTGTTGCACAAGTACTAAATACACTACATCAACACAAGTTGCAAGCTAACCTTGATAAATGCATTTTGGCACCACACAAAATTAACACCTTGGTTACATAATCAACCACACTTGCATTCATGTTGATCCAGAGAAAATCAAGGTGATTAAATACTAGCCTATCCCATACAATATTGGAAGAACATATGTTACACATTGCACATGTACCACTTATGCTATGCCAACACAAGTTGCAAACCAACCTCAACAAATGAAATTTTGGCACCATGCAAATTTAGTTACATTATCAACCACTCTCCCATTCAAGTTGATCTTGAAAAAATCAAGGTGACATGATACTAGCATACCCATGCAAACTCAAATAATTGCACAACTTTCTCAAACTTGAGAACTTCTATAAAAGGTTAGTCCTTAGATTTTCACATGTTCCTTGATCACTCAACAAGGTTATATGAAGCAAGGCAACATTTCTATGGACTCCACCAAAAACATGTCTTTAATGGCCTCAAACAACACCTCTACTTTGTGCTAGCATTTACTCTAGTGAATATTGCAAAATCATTTGATATTTAGATTGATGCATTTGATTATGTACTAGGCATCATAGTAATTTAGCATGGCCAACCTATTTCCCATCACTCAAGCTCCATTAATGATACCTTGTGGCATTATTAAACTTATGAAAAGGAGCCTTGCACCCTCATACAAGTCATCAAACAATGGTGGCACTATATTCTTAACAAAGAGACTACCATTCAATTGATCATCGCCCACTTCAATTACTACACACAAAGTAAATTGGAAAATGTGTGGCATGTGAAGTGGATGATCTATCTACAAAAATTCTCTTTGGCCATTAAGAATTTGAAGGGGCACAACAAGGATACAAATTAATGTAGTCATTAATGGTATTCATAATGCCAAGGGTGGTAGGTTGAGAGGGGTAATAAAAAATGACAGGAATGTGGTTTGAAGGTAGGGGTTGGAAAAAGGGATCGATGATGGCATGTACAACTCTAAAGTGCCAATGAAGAGATGAGTGAAAAATAAATTAATGTTACAACCCTTTGGCAGAATGAGAGAGAAGAACAATATCATCAACAAGTAGATTAGCAATAACCCCTCATGTAAAATTGTAACTATCATCCATATGAGTATGTAGTCAAAGAATCTCCACCAACTTGTCAATGTAGATGTTACAGAGGGTTGGAGATAGGACACCCTTGTTTGAACCCAATTGTTCTCCTCATCAAGTTGAAGATATTGTAAGCATGAAGTTGCCCAATAAATTTCATAAAGCCTACAAGTAATGCTAATGAGAGAATCCAAAATGCCGACATCATGTTTTTGTTGGAAAAGCAAGTGTCTCCTAATTGAGTCAAAGTCCTTCGAAAAGTCTATAAACAACAAAAGACTATGGAAGAGCGGTGGTGAGCCTTCTCAACAATAGCCTAGAGTGTAAATATGTGGTCAATGGTTTGATAATCTCCCTTGAAGCTAGATTTCCCACAAGCTCGAACATTACCTTTCTCTAGGTACTCATAAAAAATTGCATGTCTAACATTGTGGTAAAAAGTTTGACAAATGTATGACCAATCATTATAGTCCTATAGTTGCTAGGATTGGAGAGATTCCTAGAGCCATGAATAGAATGAACTTATGTTGAGACCAAGATCGGGGAAACCTTGAAAAAACAACTTTGTTGAAAATCTTTTTCGAAGGGGAGGCCAAGGAATTCGGATCATATTTCATAAATTCAGCTTGGAGGCCTTAACAATCAACAACTCTATTGGTACCTCACTTTAAAATGATTGTCTAAACATTACTTGTGGAGGAAATGGTAGAAGTTGGTAGTGAAGTGGGGACCACGACAATAGATCAGTTAGGCACATCATAAAGAGAGAAAGCATAGGGAATCCACTCATCAGGGCTTATGTTAAAAGTTATATTGGTAGGTTTTATTCGGAGAATAGTTTGTAAAAAGTTTGGGCAAATGCTAAAGATCAGCAAGAAGGGTAAGGTGCTAAGATGTTAGAAACTCCTGATATTGCACAAAGTCTTAACATTTTTTATTCTGTGAGAGGCATCAATTGAATTCAAGAACACAAAATAGCCATTAGAAGCCACTAGAAAGTTGACTAATATGTGGCTCCTTATATATTTTCAAATTCAAACAAAATACTTCAGCCCTTTTTGTGCCAAATTCTTTTTTGATCTTCTACCATCACCACTCTATGCTTCATGACTTCCTTCAACTAGATTCTATCCAATACATTGGGATTAGATGCCATGAACTTTTTTGACAACCAATGCATTGGCCAACGATTTTTAATATGGGTTCCTCACAACATTGAATTGTATGTTATAAAACCAAAAATTTGTAGGTGACATCCTTGTCTCATGATGTTTCTCCTAGTTATAAGTAGTACTTGCAAGAAAAGGTTGCACACTAGGAATATTACAAAGAACAAAGAATACTTGTAATTGCAATTAGTTAGAACTCTCTACAGTGGATGGGCCCTACCTCTATGGGATAGCAAAGGGCTTACTAAGTTAGTCTCTAATCTAGGAGTAGGATTCATCACAGCCGTATTTGTCTTAATTATCATCGTATTTTATATTTTGTCCTTTACATAGTTGGCAAGGAGAGCCTTTATCTCTTGTATAACCTTAAGTTCTATTGAATTATACATCTACACATCATAGCTAGAAATTTGTGCAAGGTAATATTTGAGGTGATAAATGCTTCCTCTTATTTGAAAGCCACAATAATTGCACACCACCAGTCTTGCCTCTAAACTCAATGTGCCATACTTCCTAATAATAGGATTCTTGGACTCGCTTCCACTATGGCTATCTAAAGGTGCGATCTCTATCTTGAATAAGGAAACCTTAGCAAACCTTAGGAAACATAAAAAAACAAGCATGTTTCAATTTTCAAATTTGTAAACCCAAGCTTTAAAAGAAAGAAGAAATGCAGAAAACAAGATACATAAAATAAAAGATAGAAACCCTAGAAATGCTTGACTAAAACAATAATGAAAGAAAACAAATAGTTATGTTCCACAATTTATTTGGGATGGAGACAACATGGGACAACGAGATGCATTCCAGAGATGGTAGGGCAAAATATGTTTCACAATCTATTTGGGATGGAGACATCATGGGATAGAGGGATGCAAAATTGGAAAATTAAAAAACAGAGAAAATTTCAATTACTCATAGATAAGGCAGTTATTATATACATTATAAAATCAACCAACCAACCAAAGTACAAAGGAAGTCTTACTGTTACACCATTGTCCTTTTGTTCCAGTCATGTAGGCTTGATACAATAATGAACATGGCCTTCCTCCCCTCTCCTCAGTGCCTCCAAAAGGCTTCTAGGACTTTATAGGGTCCACATACTAACCTTCCCAAAACTCCAACCACTGAACTTCCCATCACACCCTATTTGGCAAACAAGAAATTGTTGTCTCACTAGTTTTGCTAAGACAGTCACAGTCACTGTTAACTTAGGACAACCAAAGATTTGCTTAGTTATTGGTTCTTCAACTTGGTGGCCCTTGCCCTTGTCAATGGAGCCCTCACACATTCTTGTTTCCCTTCACTAGACTCCCCAAGAACCATTGATGCATTCACACCACTTCAAACTCCATGAAATCACTGTGTTTCAGACTGTGACTCAGAAATCAGTCCCTTGCATTCAACTATCACATGCCAAAATTACCCATGAGCCCCTGCAAACACCAAAATATGAAAAGGCATGATATTTTACAAGTTCCCACCAGTTTTGGTGGTTTTCCTATGGCTACAAATGATGCATTACATTATTTATGGTCACTGTTAACCCTAGGAAGGGTTTTGATAGTGCTTTACAAAAATTGGAATATCTTTTTAAAAAAAAATCAAATTGGATGAAACCAAATCCAAAATAGAGGGGATGTCTTTGAGTACCCTTGGTTTGATGTGTGCCTACTTGGCATTAGGAGTTGTGTCCAAAAGCCATTAGGAGTCCTAATTGGAGAAGGGCTTTAGGGAGTAAGATTTTGTGAGTTGGTATGATTCAAGGGTTGGAAGACCTCAAGATAGATTTGGGCAACGTGAGAATGCCCTATGTGATGTATGTCAATGGTTGTATGGGACTAGGGAGTAGGAGTGAGTCTTTGGGGTGTTGAAGCAACTTGAGGGGCTAGTAGGCTAGTGAGGGCTTGGGGTTTGTTCCCTATTGAATAGGTGAGTTGGGAGAAAGATCTCCATAATTGATTGAGATTGGTGGATTCTCTGCATCACAATGATTGAATGTTGACCTTACCTAATTCTTTTTTGCTCATTGAAGCTTACGCAAATGCTACTGAGGATGTCATGGGAGCCATCTTGTTATATGATGGTAAAATAGTATGCTACTATTCAAAGGTTTTCTTTTCAACAATGAGGGACTATCTAGCTTATGATAGAACTTTATACATTAGTCTAGGCAATGAGAAAGTGTATAAAAAATAGTATGAGAAAGACTCAAATTATGGGGATTACAAATAGCAATAAAATACATGATCATCGAGGGAAAATCTAAGATTGGTTGACAAATATAAGATAGCAACCATGCAGATCATACAACAATGATAAGGAGAATGCCTAAATAATAGTCCATATGAATCACCAAGCAATAGCAGCATATAGTCATAATAATCCTCACATAGAGAAACCATGGAGTCAAAGAACACTATCCAATGTACAATTATAGCAGGATAAGAACTTTATATCCATCTATTATATTGATACATTATTACTGGAGATAAATAGCTATAACAATCCCAATGATGATATAGGATAGTCATACTGGATTAAGAGCATGCAACAGTGAATATACCAGTATCAACATAGTGCCAATGAAAAGATCATGCATGAGGAGCATTCATAGCAATCAATGGCACAAAGGATAGTATAAGCCCAAACACAAAGGAAGATCATCGCACAATGTATATTTATCACAAGCATTAGATGTCACAAGCAAAATGCGTTGTTATGAGTCACAATAAGTGCCTTGGAGAGTGAGAAAACACCAAAAAGAAGGTCATCCAGATTGTAGAGTAGCACAAAAGCCATAGATTGGAGGTAGAATACAATCATGAAGGCATTTTTTTTTTAAAGACAGGGTTAGAGCCCAGTCATGGCAGTATCACAAGCACAATGTTGTCTAGATCATTTGATAGTCAACGGTGAAAACAAAGTCCCACACTTTATAGTTAAAGGACAGTCCCAAAGTCAGGTACATCAAAAGCATAAAAGCAGCAGTTACAGTGGCTAAGGGTCCCAAAACCATGAGATCAGTAATGTATAGAGGATCAGGTGTAAACACCATTATCATAATCACTGTACAAAAGGTCACAGTCCATTCACTGGAAAACAACCAAGAGAGAAAGAGTGACTTAAGATGCAAAGTACAGTCTTCCATTCATCAAGATAGTGGCATCAAAGTAAATACAATAAAAAATACAGTCTTAGAAAGGAATCTTGATATTAATGATGACATTGGAATTTATAGCATTATAACTGATCAAAAGTCACCATCATGGAGGTATCCTTCACAGTCATATGATATAACAAGAATGAATAATGTATTGATAGCCATCAAAGAGTTTGTCACAGTGTTTTATTGTAGTAGAACAATGATCATGATTATAATTTCGATCCAAATGCCTTCAAAGGAGAAGCTTCAACATAGGATTAGGAGTCTAAGGACAATTTGCAACCATGGAATTTATAAATAGTTAAAATTCCAACACAGTGAATAATGAAATACTGCTACAACAATTCTTCATGGACAGTCCATAGCCTTATAACAAATACACTGATAAGGGCAAAAAAGATCACTATTATCATGGGTTTGAGACAATATAAAATGATCAAAATATACAGTTATTAGCAGTCATAAACTGTCTTAGAGGATTGGCAAAGAAAAACATAGGTGTTCTCCTCATAGAATATAGAGATATGAAGTAATAACGAGATGTGAGGTAATAGATATAAAATTTGGATGAACTCAAAGAGACATTTACTAATGCAACCTACCCTTTATAATACCTAATTGAAAAAATGGATGCAATGCAAGTCCTTGTATCAATAATTTCTAGCAAATAGTAAAAAATGAGAACAGTAAATTCCATATAAAAGTGGTTAGACTTCAAATGATAAGGAAAATTTAAAAATGCTAAAGAAAATGTCAACTAATAAAAAAACTTACAAGGATGAGGCATATTCATAACTTTTACAGTCCCACCATGCATATCAACACTAGAAGCAACTCATACCGTTAGTGTACATACAAGATAATATGGGAGTTCATTATACCCAACAACTTGTGGTGGTGTTGTTCGTGTTGGCTCTGTTGGACCCTGCAATTAACATTCAATATACATTATTCAATAACATTAACTGTACAACATAATGAAATATTGAAAAGTGTGTTATCTTATTGAGCTTCGCTTGGTTTTGAGAATAGTTTAATATTCTCTACTTAACAGGGCCAACAATGTGAAGGTGGAAGCTCATTTAGCCCCTCCCCCCCCCCCCCCAACATCACTCTAAATTCACCGTTAATATCTAACATTCATTCATTCTTTCTACCAATAATAAAATATAACATTCATTCATTAATATCACATAATGTTCATTAACACATAACATTCATTAACATTCATTAACATGCAACATTCATCAATATTAATTAACACATATCATTCATAACCATTCATTAGCACATAATTACATTCATTAACACATAAAAATCAATCATTATCAAATAAGGTAGATTACAATCATTTCTTTTTTTGTTTTTTCTTTGAAGATGTGTAAAGAATAAGTGGAGCGTCGTTTTCTTCATCATTTCCGCCCTATGCTCATGATCGCGATGTATGCCTAGTCCTATACTGAGGACGAGGACACTGAAGCGAAGGGGGGTCCTCTACAATAACAAAGAAATGGGTTAAATTCAAAACATTTTTTTATTATTGTTACAAGTATTTCATTAATTTAAAGAACATAATTGTGCCACTCTTTACCTGATGGGGCCACATCATTTTGTCTATCCTCAACCTCAACATGTTGAACACCCTCTAGATCCTCTGGAGTTGAAATACTAAAGGTTACATTAATGTTGAACACCAATTGCAATTAAATTTGTTTAAAGGAATAACAACGGTCCTCTTTACCTGATTTGGGAACATCACACTCCTGATGTTGTGTACCCAAATCATGCTTCACTTGGTCACCACTGACTACATGCTCTAAAATATTAACAAACAAGGTTACATTAATTACTACACTAATTAAAATTTAAGATGCTTAATTATATTAATAATTACATAAATAAATTTGAATTGCAAATGAATACCTCCACTACTGGGATGCACATCTGGACCTTCGTGTGTAGGTCGTGTTTCACGATCAGCAAGCTGCATTCCAATGTCATGCGCATTGTTATCATTGCTTGCTTATTTAAAACATATATAGTCACTTTATGATGAAACTCAACATCAATTAGATTATTGGTAATGTATTCAATTTGAAAGAATTTTCATTTAGCTTATTTACCTGTGTAACGAATGCACTAGAATCTTGTGTTTGCCCACTCAATTCTCATAGCCATTCAGCCACGATTGTATAGCCTTGCTGGTAGGCAATTCTCTTGTCATCTTCTATGGGCTCTCTATTGAATTTAGAGCCCTGCATTTTTGCTTAGTATCGTGAATTTTGCTTGCATTGTTTGATAAAAAAAAATTGTTTCCAATTTATAAATATTTTGATGCGATATTTTATTTACTGATACTTACAATTCATGCGACAAGTTTCACATAACCACCAGAGTTGAGTTTGTGCTACCCGTGCTTTTCTTGTCTTGCCTTGGTTGCCTTTGACGTGTCGCTCAGTCTATGAAAAGTTTGAAATATGTTAGATTATATAAATATAAATAGTAATTAATTAGTACACAATTACATTCTTAATAGTATCCCATACCTTCTTTTTGCATCTGCTGGTGTATTTCCTTTTTTCCTTTCAATTCTCTCATTGGCATCCAAAATCAGGTCCTTCCACTCCCTCTGGAATCATGGGGGGACACTCGTACTTTACTTTCCTCTCTAAATGGGTCTTGTATTGGTCCCTCACATACTTTAGATATGTGCCAACTTTTTCAAGGAGCTTGGTTTTGTCGAATGTGTCATTTCCAAACAACTCAACCATACGGTTTGTCAATTCATCTTTTAACCTTTTTTCTTGGTCATTCCACCTTTTAAAGCAAAAACAAACCTATTAGATTCATAAATGAACTGAAGCTACATATATTATAGTTCAAGAAATGGATTAAAGGAAAACTATTCTAGTAATGATATGAAATCAAAATAGTGGATTAGGGTTAGTTCACATATGATGTTCCACCTTTTACGTATGGTGGGCCCAAATATCTGCAATAGTCATTAAGATTTTTATAAAAATATCATTTCCTGCAAAAAAATCATGGGATCATTAGTCCAAAATGAGTGATTAGAAAGTAAATTATAATTAGACTATATATAATAATAATTGTAAAGTACTTGGAACCTTTTGTATCTTTAAGAGAATCAATTCTTTGTCGCTCACCACCAATGTGGCCTGCAACATTCCTGTACTAGAAATACGAGAAGATCCAGGAAATGATGGTATGTTGTCAGTAGTAGTCACCTCTGGTGCATCCTCATGTGCATCTCCTGCTGCAGAAAATGAATCCACTATGAAATGCCCCCAAGAAAGAACGCTTGAAGGGAAATAAACACACAACAGAAGATAGAGCAAAAGAGGGATCTACCAACAATGGGTGAGCCAATATGACATGCAGTAGAGGATGTTTGCATGCTACATGTTGCCAACATTGCAGTCAGCAATACAAGTGGGGCTAACCTCTGATGAGGCGCCAGCGACATTTGCACAGGAACATTGACAACACCTGAAGAATAATACATTAAATATATGAAAAGTGCAAGAATTGTAAACAAGGATGAACCTTTATTATGAACATTGATAGTGTCAAATATGATGTAGTTTGGGTACTCAAAGTGATAAACCAAGAAAATCGTCATCACCTAAACTACCTGCAATACCCCGATCATGGCCACCAGGTTGATGAGGATGCATAAATTTCTGTAAAAATAACACGTACATATTTTAGTTAATGACATAAAAGTGTATAAATATAAACCATTATTGAACTTTTGTTATAATTAAAGCTTTCATTACTACTTACTTCCAATTTTTCTATTGTCCGCATCAATTTTTGCACCCTCTCTTGTATCTCATCAGTCTGAGGCTCGATGGATGCCAAAGCAACAATCTCTCTACTAATTTTTCTAATAGACTTTTTTATCAATTCTATAGGGTTTTTGGAATTTGTGATGTCATCATCACTTAATCATTTTGAGTCCACATCCCTAGAGAGGTGCTCAGGTACTGCAACTCCCTTTCCCTTTCCCCGAACATCCGTCTGTGACAAGAATATCATTAACAATTACAAAATTACTCTAAAACACCCAAGAAAAGAACATAATAATGTAACAGTTTGCTTCTATCTAATTTGTACAGTTACAATGAGGTTTACCTACTCAGTAGAAGTGTCACGACCTACATCCTTGTCTGTGCTATGTGATGGATCCATGTCGCCCTGTGACAAAGAAAAAATATAAAAACGTTAGCGAAAAGAAACCAATAGACTTAGAAAAAAAACTTCATAATAAAATGGTATATTGGAGTCATTAATTGGAGGTTGGTTAATTTAAATGGAATATAGTACGTACCACCCCCATGATAGTAACTTTGTTTGTATCTATACGATTCAAATTGTAATCGATTAGCAGCTCTTCCCTTGCACTTATTGATTTTATCACACATATGAATACACGATTTCCCTCGTGCGCCTCAAATATGCAATTGGGTTGTTTATTAGTTGACCCAGGTTGTGTACTATTTATAAAACCTGCAATATTCCTTGTTGCTTTTGGCCTTCCATCAATGTATACAACCACTCTTTTACTTTGATCATTATCTTTCCGTTGTATATAATTTGTTGACAGTGCATACCTACACATACTTTTTTTATATAGAACAATGTGCATCCAATTATTGTAATTGTAACAAGTTCTGACAAACTCCATCAATTCAGCAACTTTGTTGTAATAAACCTTTATGTCGTCCATGGAAAATAGGCCCGAACTGTGTAACGATGAAGGTTCTATGCGATATATCCTATCGTTAACACAAAAATCGGTGTTTATTGGAGGAAGTTCCTTGGGTACCCATTGTTTCTGTAGATGTTTGTACCTCAAGGGCACCTCAATGCCGCCTTTGGTCTCATCATCATAAGAACATGAACCCCCTTGAGCAAGGAAAAATTCCATGTGTTTATTGAATTTTCTTCTAATCTTTTGACCTCTAGTTGATCTCCCTATTGTAAACCTACTACATGTCTCAATTTCATTTTCTATTCCTGCATTTCCCTCACTCGAGGAAGACACATCTGACAAATACCTATTTGGTGGTACCTGCACCATCAAATGAGAGAGATATTTTTTAAATGAGGGTAATGTTGATGAAGAAGTTGGTCCTAAAGTTGATGTTGAGATTAAAATTTGAATAAGTCCAACTGGGGCCTCAAGTGTTGATAACTGTATTAGATTTGCTGCTAATGTTGAGGTTTGAAAAACTTATGAAGTTTGTTTTCCAAGTAATTTAAAAAAAACAAACTGTTTCTATAGGGTGTATTGACTTATACCTGTCGATCCATGAGACTGTGCAAGATCCTCGTCAAAGGGGTTCATGTTCCTGCACATTTAATTCAATTATCTTATGTTAGCTAAAAATTACATAGTACACAACATGAACAACATGAACTTTGTAGACAAAAAGAGTATTAAATAAAGAAATACGCTCTCATCATAATCATTGTAATTTTTTTAATTCCTTACCTTTACTTTATGTAGACTATGCAGGATCCTCAACTAAAGGGTTGACGATGTCTATATTCAATGACCTGTTCCCACCAATGGTGACAACTTCACACACAATATATACATGAAATCAACACCATCAATTGAGCATCATAAGCATTACATTTGTAAGTTGATAAACAATAAATACATAAGTATCACAAGCATCATAAGCATCACATATGTATCATCATATATGTAATTGATCATCATAAGCATCACATATGTGTCATCATAAATATGTAATCCATCACATATGTATCATAAATCACCATCCATCACATAGGTAATAAACAATCCACATTCTATAAATAAACACAAAGTTCAAAAAATGTCACTTGTATCATCATAAACATGTAATCCATCACATATGTATTTTAAATCAATATCCATCACATAGCTAATAAACAATCCAAATTCCATAAATAAACAAAAAGTTTTAAAAATGTCACATAAATAGTCACTCTCCCTATCTCCATCTCCTCGGGGTGGCATAGTTCTACTATTAGGACCTGCTATAGGTGGAACATGAATTAAAAACATTAAAAGGTGCATCATGAATTAATTATGTAATGGCATTAGAATTCAAAACATAATGAATTAATTATGTAACCATATAAGTCAAATAAATTTCTATCAAGAAATCAATATTAAATAGATAATATACTAATCACATACCTCATACATTTCATTCATGTCATTGATCTTCTTCTTCATCCAACTCATCATCATGACCATCATCATCATCATCATCATCATCATCATCATCATCATCACCATCACCATCACCATCACCATCACCATCACCATCACCATCACCATCACCACCTTCTTCTTCTTCATCATCATCGAGTAACTGTCGATCGTGATCATCATCTACATCATCTTCTACTTCTTCAGTATCTTCTTCTTCCATCACATTATACTTTATTGGCCTTCCTCTTGGATCATGTCTAACAACAAATGACCAACCCGATTTATGTGGAACCTCTGAGTAAAATACCTGCTCACATTGGCTTGGAAGAACATAGGGCTCATCCCCAACTAGTTCAAATGACCTTGTATTAACCATTGTAAAACCATTATCATGTTCAATAACAGTTCTATCAGGATCATTTTTCTTCAATCATAGCCTGTACCATTTGACGATGAACAAACTAATTTGAAGGAATTAAAGTCACACTCAAGTATATCATCCAAAATGCCATCGTATCAATTTTGAGACTCTTGAGGATGTATGTCGTTTCTCGATGAAATATTTTTCACCTCAAAGACTGCAGTTATTCCAGAACCACAAGTTTTCTTCGTGTCATCCAACTTTTCGATGAGAAATTTATGACCATTGCAGCACATAGCGTTGTGGTGTTTGACTTGCAATATGTCAAACATATAAAAATTATTGCATGAGTTGATAAACATAGAGGTGATTAATAAATTTATACGTACCTATTTATCTCTTAAACCATATGCTAAATCAATTTCCCTTTGCGTAACATTGGAATCTCCATTACGATGAGCTTCTTTAACCAATGGAGCCACATCTACCCATGTTAATGTGCGACCAGAATGTTGAAAACGTTCAATCCATACCATCATTCAATTAAGATTGTTTGCAAATATACAAATGTAGTGCATCCCACTCTCGACCAACTCTACAAAAAATAAATAGACGTCTTACAACCGATTTATTTTGAAGATTAAGAATTAATTAACTACAATAACATCTTATAATTACCTCTCACTTTCCTCAATCTACCTTTCCCCGTCAAGTACTCCCCTTCGAATTTGTTAATGGGGTTGGGATCCCAAATGTGATCCACATGGATCTTTGCTGCAAACTTAGGAAGATATTAAAAAATGTACACTATAGTCTGGTATACCATATATCCCTCCACCATAGAACCCTTAGGATGTTCTCTTTGTCGAACCAAAGCCTTCAAAGATTTCAAGTGCCTCTCAACCATCCACATTGACCTAGTGTGTGCAGGTCCACACAATTCAATCTCCTCAACTTGGTGTATGAGGTAGTGTTCTTGTGCATTGAAAAAAGCTGAAGGTAGTCACTTTTGCATTTCACACATTAGATGAGGAATTTTTCTCTTCCAATATTTTATATCTTCTTTATGGATTTCTTTACATGACAACCACTTACAAGATATTCAAGACACAAAAATATATATTACATAACAAGTAAAAAAAATCGCAAATATAATATCTATACAATGAACTGAACAAATATCACTACTTACCTCATGTATTTTCCAAGATCATATATGACTTGCTTGACATTATTGTCAAAGTGGTATGGGAGAGATAGAGGTAGAACGTACTGCAACAATTATAAAATTATCTTTTCATTTTTTTCTAACATAATACAATAAAAAGTACATCGCAGTATACAAATATATAGTAAATACACAAGAACATGAATTACCTTAATGAAGGTATGCCAATCATGCATTTTCATTCCTAGCCCAAATTCACTCTTCTTTGATATGAGATTGTTTATATTCGTAGCAAATCCCGTGGGAAATAAAAAAATTTCGTATGACTTCTTTTATAGCATTACTTTGTTGGTCCGTTAATAACCAAGGAAGGTCACTTATATTAATCTGGTCTCCATGGCTATTCGATTGAATGACATTTTTCATTGCATGATTGGATTCCTGAATGTCACTACAAATTTTGATAATTTTTTCTTTGTCACGCCTTCCATCCAATATTTTCCATAATGTCTATGTTATATTCTTTCCAATATGCATAGTATCAAACAAATGCACAATTTGTAACTGCTCGTAGTAGAGAAACCTACTAAATTGTCGGTGATAACTTTTTAGTCCCTTAGGAAGGTGGTCATTAATGCCTTGATGACCTTCACGGTCATCAATCACATCATCAATAAACAAAACACAATAGAAAAGATGTTTTATGACATAAACCGTTAGATGGAATGACATTACCTTGATGATTAATTCTATTATATTCCAACTTCCACAGGTGAGGTGTCATTCTTTGTGGCTTTGATGTATTCTCTTCTTTCCCATTGAGAAGATGTTTTTCAGTATTTCGATAGTTATGATTTTTGTGGAGAAAGTGCCTATACTCATCAAACACCTGCTTTCCTAAATTTTTTGAATGATGAGATTTCATCTTTGGACCACAAACTGGACATGCAAATTTTCCCTTTGTTTGAAGACCTACAAGATAATGTATAATTGGATTAAATATGTTAATTTTTTTAAATGTATAATTGGATTAAATATGTTAATTTTTTTAATTATAATTATCATGCGCAACTTGAACACTATAACACACCACAAAAATGTGTTAGCCCTGGGGCATCGTGTATTGTCCATACAAGCATCGCATGGAATTGAAATTGTCTTTGTCCTATTGGTCTAGAGACGTCATACATAGTGACACCATTCCATAACTCCAGCAACTCATCGATAAGAGGCTCAATATATACATTCATATCTTTAACTTGGTACTTACCTAATCGAACGAACAAAAACATTACATAATTATTATGACCATTTTACTGCAATATTTATAATCAAATGTAGACGACTATTAAATGATAAAATACCTGGAACAATCATTACCAACATTATGTGCTCCCTCTTTATTGACATCCATGGAGGAATGTTATTGTTGATAACAAAAACATGCCACACTGAGTAAACAGATCTCAGCTCTCCAAATGGATTAACACCGTCTGCTGCTAATGAAATCTTGAGATTACGAGGTTCTTCTTTAAAGTGTAGCCACTTTTCCTCTATGTCCATAAATGTTGAACCATCTGCAGCCATTCGAATAATGTCATCTCGACTTCTATTGTGTGCATGGTAATCCATAAATTGTGCCAAGCTAGTGCACTTGAATAATCGTTGCATAGGTGGAATAATGAGAATATAATGAAGAACCTTGTGAGGCACCTTTTTTGTTATTTGTTCGATATCTACTGATATGACATTCAGGGCATTCAGTTCGAAATTCTTGTTGTTTGTGATATATAATATGATCATTGGGACAAGCATATATTGCTTTATACTCCATTCCAATATATTTTATAATGGCAGATAATTCTCAGTATGAGTGAGGTAGAATATTTGATGCTGGTAACAAAAACTCACCTATCAATCTACAACAAAAAAATATAATTTATTAATATAAAGAATATTAATGGTACATGATTCACCATTTATTAACTATAATGACATATATGACATACCTTAACATACTTGAGATTGTTATGTTGGATAAACCATTCATAGCCTTCAAGTTCACCAACAACAATATAGCGGAGAGAAGAGTGGTCTGGGAGCCTTCGTTAAGGGCCTCATATGCCTTCTCAAGTAGAGGTAAATCATGAACAACATCAAGGTCATCTTCATCATCATGATCAGCTATGCTAGTACTAAATGTGTCATGGATTAATGTATTTGTACCATCATCTTCAATTGTGTTTTGTAGCTCATGATCCTCATCTTCCATGGGATCATTATCTTCAACTTCGATATTCACACCTCCATGTTCTTCCACTTCGAAAACCATATTCTCCGGGTTGTGTTGATCCATATCATGTGCTTCGGGGTGCTCGACCTATATAAAAATGATAAAAATAAATAAACCGCGATCATGGTCTCATCATCAAGTGATTTCTTATGTATATAAATTGTTAAAATGATATAATGGAAAACTTACCAATGGATGATAATCATGTCCCCCTTCAATGTGACCATGCAGCCTACAATGTTTCTTAGCTGTTTTGATTAGAAGTCTTCTAGTCTTTAACCCCTTACAAATTTTGCAAGGACAATAACATTTTCCATCACCTTTCCTTTTCAAGTTAGACCACAATCTAGCAAGTGTCTCCTTATTTTGTTGTTTGTTGATATTGTCTGACATGGTCTTTCTTCACAGACAAAAAAATTGGGCTATAGAACTAGTTATATAGAAGTTGAAATGTTAGTTATGAAATCATGTTTTAGTATAATATACCAAATTAAATTACTTAAACATAGAAATAATGCAAATTGAACCAAAACCATTTAACTCTTCTTTTTCATTTCAAAACATATCTAATGGCTTTGTGGTGATTCAAAGCAGGTGATATGCTAATGGCTTTGTGGTCTGCAATCCTTGTGTCATATCTTAAGTTGACTAATATCTAATTGGGGTAATCCATGAGTGTCTAATGTGAATTCATTATCAATATTGTGAAGTCATCAAGAGTATGGTGATAGTCATCATTATAGGATCCCCTCAATACTGTCCAAATAAATCTAAAAGGAAAGTAACTATCCATTCCCATGCTCATGCATACTTACATGACTAATGTTGCCCTTGTGTATCCTAAACATTGGAGAAACCTTATTTGACTTGCCTAATCAATGTGGTTGTTGTCCTAATATGAAATACTGAGTTCTACCCTTGCCTCTACATCAAACTTCTCACATCATGTTTCTTCAAAAACAAAACACTATTCTAATCCCAATCTTCCTTAATACCCTCAATGGAGGGGCATGTATAATAGTTTCAACATACAAAGTCAATGATCATATAGTACATTCTTCTAGACAACCTTGGATACATTACTTGGCTTCTAGGCTTGGGAAAACTAATATGAATTGAGCCAACACCATGAGGATAGGGTTAAGTATCATGGCAACTAATCATAATACGTGAAGATGGGGTTCACACCTAAGTGTTGGCTCTCAACAATGCCACACTTCCAAAATTGTCAGTCTCAAGACTTCTCCTATTGGGCCAACACTCATTGATGGCCACAAGGCCAAATCAATGTATCTAGGCTTCAAACTCCTTACTCTAGACTTGGAGGACCCTACAGAAGGTCTATGAACACTCACTTGGTATTACAATAGAAAGAGCCTTCCTCTAGAACTTTGTTTGCAACACACACATCATTGGTAATCATTGTTATGATGGATGGTCTATTAGGACAGTAAATAAAATGCTTATTCTTTTTCCACCCTTTGAAACTACAACAAGGTACTTGACTTGGCAGGGTCCACACAAATCACTTCAACACTAAACATTAGGCAATTCAACTTTTTTCCTTCTCAATGCATTTTTTTTGTCTTTCACTAGTTTTCTCAGACTGATACATAGGGATATCAGACCTTTCATGACATCATCACACACACAAACTTCCCCATGTGTTCCTATAAGTCTAATATATTAAATGCATTTCACCTAGCACTATCTGGTAAAGATTCTTGTGTCCTATCCATATAGGATGTTTGCACACCACATTATCATCAATGACTCATGTGTATGATGCAGAGGTAGGGGCATGTATAATGGTTTAAACATACAAAGTCAATGATCATACAGTCCATTCTTCTAGATACCCTTGGATACATTAATTGGCTTCTAGGCTTGGGAAAACTAATATGAATTGAGCCAACACCATGAGGATAGGGTCAAGTATCATGGCAACTGATCATAATTTGTGAAGACAGGGTTCACACTCATTGAAGGTCATTTTTCAACTCACCTTGAGTCTACATGATCTGCAGAAGCTTGTGATAAGTATGGATGATTGTCTCTGGTGCAAGAGCACCTAGTCATGCTTCACTCTCCTTTTTAATATTTTCATGCTTAAGTGTTTGTGAGTCTTGTAATAGGTTGTGAATGTTTTTATAGGTTGTGTTTATTCATTTCATAATTGTTTTATCTCATTTTGTGCTTGAGAGATCAAGTTTTGCTTCTTAAGGTTTGAGTTGTCAGTTTTCTGCTCCTAGGCCAAATAAGGCTAAAAAGTGGAAAATTGCCTTATAGGATTATCCATGCTTTGGAAAGAATTGAGACATGTTTATAAAGTGTTTTTAATCATTCCTAAGTGGTTTTGGAAGGTTGGTTGTGTTAGGTTGCTCAAATTGCCACTTGGAGCAACAAAAGTTGTCATTTTGCTTCTAAAAGTTGTCATTTTGGACACTTTTTTGTAAAAAGAAGACAAAAATGCCTTATGTCCATATAGGACTTGATAAACACCTAAAAATTCTATTTATATGCTCCCTTTTCTTGGTATAGGGTTGGCTTTTGTACTTTCTATCATAATTAATCAAAAGGGCAGCAATTTTCTATTTTTTTTCTCATGTTTTGAGCTTCATTTTGTAAAACAGTCCATACTGGGCTTATCATTTTTGTACTGTACCTTTTGGAGAGTGATCTTGGTGTATATTCAATCACTTTATGTAATTTGTTTGCAGGTTGTGCATTTGGAAGTTGGTTTTGTAAAATTGTTTCATTTTTGCTCTTTGGCTGCCCTGTCAAGGGTTTTGGCCTCCAAAATGCATCAACTTGTCTAATTCCAGGTTTGGGATCCCATGGATGGACTTAGACAAGTTTTATTGCTCATTTACAATGTAAATAATTCATGTTTTGGCCAGGGTTGTGCAAAAGAAGTGCTTTTGATTTCATGCTAGGCAAGTTGGAGATGGATTTGGCTAGCAATGTGAACAAAGACTCAAACAAGTTTGTGCTCAAAGGTTAATTGAGTGAAAAAACTTAAGGCAGAGGTCTACACTAGTTTCCTTGGAGTTTTAGATGTATTTGGAGCTCCAAACAATGTGTATTTCACCTTGCAAGTGTGTTGAGTTATAGCTGGCAGCAAGTGCCCAATTTTGGGGAATTTAATGTCTTTTGCATCCAAAGTTGATTAATGAACATGTTCATGCTTTGAAATCTTGTGGAAAGTGTTTAAAAAGTTTTTGGATATTGTTAAAAACCTTGGTGAAGTTTTTCTTGAAGTTCTAACACTTTCAAAGTGCAGCAAAACAATGAATTTGACAGTGACAGTGCATTTAATAGTCATTTTTCAGTTTGTATAGCAAGTGTTTGATGTAATGTCATGCAGGGTAGAGTTGGGGAAGTGTTCAAAATGATGTGGCAGAGGTTCTTCAAGAGTTTGGAATCTTGGTTTAAGGTGTAAGAGAGACTTCCTATGTTGCATGAACAAAACCCTCTCAAAACCCTCCTTTCTTGCCTAAAATTGTGGACAGTCATTAAACCACCTTCTCAGGAGCTAAGACCTCAAAAATATTTGATTTTGGACCTTTTAGACACCTTCCAAATCAGTTTCCAAGGTTGGTTTAGCCATCATTTCACCATATAAGAAAATTTCACTCCAATTAGGCCTCCACGGGCTAGTAGCCTTTTAGCCCTGTTTTCACTAAAAGTGAACCCGATTGCCCAAATGATGTTAGAACCTTCCAAATTTGTGACAAACATTTGAAAGACACTCAAGGAGCCTAATTCAATCAAAATTGATCATTTATATACCTATGGTGAAGGGTTTGAGCAACATTGAGGAAACAAGCTAGAACAAAGTTGTATAACACACAATGGGGTGGTTGTTTGAGAAGAGGTGTGGGTGTTGGAGTTTTTTATTGCAAACACTAATTGAAAAAAAAGAAAAATTACATCCTTTGGGTCCACTTGATAGATTAAAACAATTTAGGCCTATTGAGAAAATTCTCACTCAATCTCCCTATCAGTCTCCTTCCAATATGTAGTCCTTTCATTGTATGCAGACCTAAACAATAGCATAGATCTCTGTCATATGCTAGGTGCCTACACATTATGTTAGAAAATGTCTCACTATGGTAGGCAACAAGATGCTAATGTTATCCAAGATTGCTCCCCATAAATGCTCTAAGGAATCTATTTTGATCTCAAAAGATTGCTACAAATCAGACAAAACAAAGAGTGGTACTGAACAAAACTTCTATTTCAATTGAGTGAATGTGTGTTGTAGTGATTATGCCAAAGGGCATCAATAACCACTCAAACAAGCCCTTCTTGGACTCAAAGAAAGTCTTCCAAATGTTAATTAGCTCAACAAGGAATTAATGGTTCCCTAATTTCAAAACAATCTTGTTGAAAAATTCATCTCCTTAGAGCTGGTTCAAGAGGTCAGCAATTTGAGGGATCAAAATACTTGTTCTTGATAGTGGTCTTGATTAGGACCTAATAGTCGATTTGAATCACCATGTCCCGTCTTCTTCTTGGAAAGTACAAAATGGGCTTCCACAAAGCAAAAGTAGTTGGTCAATATGACCCTTTTGAATCAACTTCTCAAGTTGTTGTTAATTATTGATGTATTCTTAAGACATCTCATGACTCCATTACGTGTCCACAGTTGGGTTTACAAACACAACTCTGTCAAAACAAAAACAATATCACTAGTAAAACTATGACTGTGACAATTAATACCCTTAGGACAATCATAGAAATTTAATCTATTTCATTTAGTTTTGATTCACAAACCCTTCTGAATGTTGCATAGGGTCCCCTCACCCCTCTCTCTATCATCAACGACTTCAAAATACCAATCGCTTGGTCTTCCCACCAAATTCTTCACTCTTACTACCTTTTACTGTCTGATACATAGAGATATCGGATTGTCCTCATGCCCAAACACATACCAAATCTAATTTGGAGCCCTGCACACAACATAATATGATACACAACATTAACACAAGTCTTCCCACACATTTGGGTGAATTTATATGCATGGGAGACCAAACTATACATTATTTACCCCTCTTGGTAAACACTAGGCAGGGTTTTGACATTTTTTGGAAAAACTATGATATCTTCTTTAAAACACAATGAAATTGAATGTCACAAAAAGACAAAATGAATTTAACTCACTGAGCTACCACATCCAATTGACTTCCCATCAAATTATGATGATTTTCACAATGAAAAATGAAGAGAATCAAACCAAAACGTCAAAAAATGCACAAAAAGCCCCAATTTCATTAAGCAAAACTCTTGGATGGCATGCCAAAGGCCTGTTTATTCCCATACAAGTGGTTTACAACCTCAAAACACCATAAAATAACTTTCCAACCATATTTTTAAGAAGTTGCTACAAGAAATGCAAAATTTGTCATGGCAAAATGACAACTTTTTTGCCAATGGACCTCAAACTTTCACAATTAGGTCCCAATACATGAATATTTGAATGGTATGGCAGCTTCCAAAAAGGGTAAATCTTGCACACAAATTGAACTGACATAAAGATTACAATAAAATATTTATTCAAATATGCAATTAACAATTTTCATGCACATCAATCCTCTTCACATTTAATGTCTCTCCCTAGCGTTTCATTTTTTTAGATAGTTATCGATTTGATCAAACACATGGAAATTATATTTATGGTAGAGTTTCAAAAGCCTTTACGCTTTGATGGATATCATACCCTACTCTATGGATCAACCTTGCATCTTTTCTATTCTTGTTTCTTGCATATCATGTCTCTATATTGTGCCACGCACCATCTCTGCAGCCTTCCAAAGTAGTGTTATGTTTGTTCATTGCCCCTTTTACTAAACTCTATAAACTGCAATCTTGTATTTATTTTTAATCGATGCTTTCCTACATTGTTTTATCTTCCATCTTGTTAGAAATCTCCTCTCTATTATGCTTTGATGAATGTCACATCCTGCTACAAACCTCACATTTTGGCAATGGCAGAAAGGATATTAGCAAAGGTTGTGGAATATGGCTTTTACATCTACCAATTGTCATTCCATCTTGTGCATATGTATTTTACATGTAGAAGAAATAAATTTTATAAATAGGCCATATGGTGGATTATAAGTGGAGGATGTAAGTACTAAAGGTGTGGCACTAGTGGCTTTGGTACATGAAGGTGACTAGAGGTTGTGGAAGGAGAAATGGTGGAAGTTGGATCTATGGTAGAGGTGGGAGTAGATATTATTTACTAATGAAAATGTTAAGCTAATACTAATAAAATAACTAGGAATCCAACTTAAGGCCTTCTATTTGTTCATAAATTTCTCTACCATTGAGCTACTACCCCCTTTCTTACCATTCCATTGTTGGGTTAAGTGTAGATTATTTTCAACACCCATTATAAGACACATTATAGGTTCTTGGGGATCCTATCCTAACCTAGATTTGATAACATTTTGAGCTACTACTCATGGACTAGTTAGGTTACCAAGATATGACCTTCTATTTGTTGTTAGAATGCGATCTATGACTAAGTATTAGAGGATCTTACTAACTTGGGTATCATTCTTTTATGTGTCTCTGACATGACTCCTAGTAACCATATAAGGATCTTACTAGTCCTAGATCTATGCCTTGTCTTTTTTATATGGTTCCTAGTGAGAATATATGAATCTTACTAGTTCTAAATGTCATAACTTTGTGTTTTGCATGCTCCATGTGTGTTACCAATGTTACTAATATTGCTCACTTTGTACTTCCCTTTTATCTGAATATTGTAGATTGACAATATCATAAGTCTTGGGAGCTACCACCTTTCCAAACTTGTAGTCATCTTGACTCTTCAATATCTTAGTGAAAGAATATTTGGTTTCTCCATATTTTCCCAAGAGTACATGAGCATAATTTCATACCCTTGCTAAGAGGGGGCTAAAGATTGCATCATAAGTTGTATCTCTTTATAAATATACACTAGGTTTGGACTCACTTTAGTGGTTGTGCCTTATTTATGCCTAATTATACTTAGGTTTGAGAATGTTTCCATAAATTTGGTTCATTTCCTTAATCATGATGTTCCTCATGGCTCAATTTTCTAGGACTAGGGTCTTGGGAACCCTTATTCATGGAAATTGGACCTAAAATTTGAAAGATGAATGTCAGATTCACAAATAGTAGGAATTTCCTCTCCAAATTTGGACTTTTCCAAAAGTTCAATTTGAAAAGGTGTAAGTTGCATATAGATACAAGTCTATTTCTCATTTCAAACCCCTATCAACTCCAACCCACATCTACCAATTTTTCAATCAAGCAATTCAAATCAATTGAGCATAGATCTATAATCAAGGAACAAGGCATTCAAAGATACAACTTTGTTACATCAATTATGATCAGCTACATTATGTTTTTCCATGATGAAAGCATACACTAGCATGTTCTAGAAACATTAAGGCTTGTGTGGAACTTCATGCCAAGCATTTCAAAATTGAGGTATATTTGTCAATTTTTTATTTACATTTATGTTTAGCCTCTTTCCTACTAAGGTCATGCACTCTTTTTACTCATCATAGCCCCTTTCTTGCTAGTCCATTTTTGGTCCAAGTGTTTCTTATTTCCAAAAATTAAAACCATTTGTAAATTTTTGGGTCATGTAGATCACCTCGAAGGTTGCAAATGAATTGGTTGATTACCTCGGAGGTTGCAAAGCTGCAAATATACCAGTCATTACACTTTCATAGAAAGAGACAAGCCTGAAAGCTTTGTGCACTAATATGTGCAATCAAGAAATCGAAATGCTATCTACTAGGTAGGGAGACAATTGTTCACATGTGCCCCGCCCGAGCCCCCTAATTCCTAAACTCAAAATGTTTCTTGAGTAGTACAAGCTGCTCGAGAAAAATAATCAGGCCCAAGTACGACTAACCAAGCTCGGCCAATTGAATACACAAATTCAAGTGCTTACTCGCCTTCGATTGCCAGGAGAAAGAAAAATAAAGGTGGATAACCACAAGTGTTTTCCATTTACCCAGGTGCATTGACGAATAAGCATGCAACTCTGTGAACATGTTTATATTGCTTCCATTCCCTATTCATTAGGGAGAAGAGCCTCATATTCAACCTATTGGATGCAATTCATATTTCCCAGCTTAAGCTACATAATGTCCTTTCACTTTGTAAATGGAAACCTGATTTTAAGCCTAAGATAAATCTACAAAGGGTGGCTTCCACTTGGGTTCACCACTCAAGGCTTCCCATGGAATTTAAGAGCCCTAATAACCTGAAGTGTATAACATTCTTTTTGGCATGCTTATTGCCATTGACAAAGTCACTCTCCTAAACTCCTATCCTATGTTTCATAGACTCCATGTTAATGTAGTGACCCCATAGAATAGTAGGGGCACTCGATGTTCAAGTCAACAAACCCCTTCCCTAGAGTAGCACCCTTATCTAAAAGTTTGTTAAACTATTCCAACCCATTTTATATGAGAACACTAGTTTCTTTTGTCAAAAATTCTTTAGATTTGGTCACCGATTAGACACATAACATATTCCTCCCACTAGTAACTACTTATAGTAAGGTAAAGAAAGCTCTAGGTGCCCCAACCAATAGATTGTTGGGGAGTGCTCTAAATCTATGGAGAAATTTCTCACAGTACAAGAAACTCAAGTCCTAAATAATGCACCTTCTACAGTTAGAAATAATCTATCAAATGGGATAAACACTAGTTTGGAAGAAGGGGGAGTTTTTCAAGGTAAGACACAATAGGGAACAAAGAAGCTAGACCCAAATGATAACGTTCCAAAGAAGGAAACATTAGGAAACATAAACAAAAGAACAAGTTAATACAAAAGTGACTCCTGAAGTGTGGATCATGCCTCAAAAGACACAAATAAAGTTGCATCTCACACTATTGTGCAGACAATCCCTAAGCCTCACACTAGAGATAAAAAAGTTTGGAACATATTAACACAAACTCTAATGTTATGCAGCTTCCTCTGCTAGCTACCTCCCTAGAACTGGTTCAAGATGACTCTCACGCACATTTGTAAATGTGCAAGGAAACACAATAGACAAAAAAAATAGTAGAAAAGGAAGATGGTTTTCCAGCTAAAGACCTTAACATAAAACATGAAAAGTTTAAGTCCCCTAATGAAGAAAAAGGCACTGTTGAATTCTTGCTCGACTTTAACAACCCTCCTACATCTCCCCATACCTTTAGCTAAGAGATCAACTAGACAATGGTCAGAAGTAAAAATAGAAAGAAGATCAAAGGAAAGAAAGCTAACATAAGAAGAAATTTGAGGAAATGAAGACCTAATCATATTATAGATACTCAACAAAGGGAAGTGGAAAAGGATATAGCAATGGGGAAACAAGGGACCCTAGATAATTTTTTAGGTGACAAGAGAACTATAAAATAAAGATCCTATCATAGAACAACAAAGGGATAAATAACACTAATAAACAACATACATTGAGGTGTACTTATTCTTGATTTCTTTTTAGAAGATTTTCTCTGGAGGCAAGGGTTTCAGTTTTTTTTTTTAGAGTTTTTAGTTTGGATCTGGGGTATTTTTTTTGTTTTGTTTTTGGGCATTTTGAGCTCAAATGGATCTCACCATTGAGCTCAGAACACCCAAAAAACCCCATTTTCATATAAAATTTGTCCAGTTTGGATAACTTTAGCTCTGGAAATTTTTTCTTTGATTTTGGCCCTTACAAGCACATTTTTCAAGACAAAAAAAATAAAATCACAGAAATTTTTTTTTGGTCCTTTTAACAAAGTGCCTAGGCCGCTTCCCATACCGCCAGCCGCTGGCGGTTGATTAACCGCTGCGACCAGCTCTACGGTAGGCGGTTCTTCCAATCGCCCCACCGCCTCCGCCGCTCGGCCAACCCCTCTGCTCGACAGCTTGGCTGACGCTTTGCTCCGCAACCCGGTGGACGCTCTGCCCTACCGCCTCCACCGTGTGGTTGCCACTCCGCTACCTTCACCCAGACCGCTCCACCACCTCCAACACTTGATTGTCGCTTTGCTGCCAGTCCTCCCAGGCATCATCGCCTCTGCCGCTCTGCCCAGACACCACCTCCTTGCCACCAGCAGCGAGGGGTTTTGTTCTTTGGAGGTCTTTTGATAGGCAGTTATTTTTTTGGTCATAACTTGAGCAAACAGAGTCGGATTTTCAAAAATGAATAGGCACCGAAAAGATATTTTCGAGCTCTACTCAAATCTGGAGGTGAGATTTTTTGATTTTTTCATCTAGTACCTATTTTTTGCCGTCCAAGTCAGCGCTCTTTTCTGCACTCCAGGAGCCTTAACTTGGGCAAACAAACTCCATTTTCAGAAAACGAATAAGCGTCAAAAAGGTCTTGGAGAGCCCTTCTCAGATTTGGAGTTATTTTCCCAAAAAAATCACCAGGTACACAAGATAGTGTCTGACACATTTTCTTTATTCTTGTCTTCTTTTCTGGCTCTCAGATTGTACTGGTTTTTTGTTTTACATATTGTGGGGGGTGTTATTTTTACTATTTTTTGTAATTTACTTCAAAAAATCAGAACACCTAAACTAAAAAAAAAAAAAAAAACCCCTTCTGCATCTTCTATCTAGTCTAAAAGATCACTTAATTAAAAAAATCAAGAGCAGGTCCAGATTCAGGTACAGGTACACATGGCAGATTCTTTAGTTCAGCTTCTTACATCCTAGAACTATCACCTCTAGAAAGCTCGTATGACGTGACTTCTCAGATCAAGAGGGTTGTGGTCCTGTTTGGATGCGGATCAGCCGTTGTTGCAACATCCTTTTGTGATTCTTCAACACTAGAATAAGATGGATGAGGCTATGGGTGTCATCTCCTTACATGTTTCAGACAACTTGCTTTTTCACCTTGATGGTTTGCTCACTCCTCAGGCTATGTGTTCCAAATTTGAAACTCTCTTTGGTACTATCAATGAGTTCAGAGCATTACAGATTGAGGCAGAGCTCTCTTCCTTGTTACCTGAGTCTTTTCCTCACATTGAGGATTTTCTAAACAAGTTTAAAACCACCAGATCTATCCTACATAGTTGTGGTAAAAATAAGATAGACCCAGAGTGTATCTACCTGATTCTTTCTAAGCTTCGAGGTCCCTATCAGATATTTGCTTCCACATTTTATTCTACTATGGATGCATTGGGTACATGCTTCACCATGCCTACTTTTGATGTGTTATGTGATCGCTTGACTCGTGAGCAGGCTCACCTATCTCAGTTGGACACTCTCACAGGATCAAAGCCAAAAGCATTGGTTGCTCAGACATCTAAAGAGAACAAGAAGTAGAAACCGAAGCCTAAGAAGGATTTAGCTGGCAGTGAGCGTCCCTCCAAGCCACCACCTAAGTCTGATTACAAGCCGAATTCCTATCCAAAACAAGAGCACTCTTCTAAGTCTGGTGAGTCTTCCTCCAAGACTAAGAAGAAATCAGATGAACTTTGCAGTTTCTGTGGCAAAGAAGGTCATCGAGTTTCTTGTTGTTGGAAATGATTAGAGGCTTTGGAGGTAGCCATGCAATGACATCATATTTCTAATCCTTAACCTCCATCTTCCTCTTCTACTGGGAAAGGACATGCTCTTTCTGCATGAGCTATTCCTTCTGCATCCAATTGGATTATTGATTCTAGGGATTCTCACCACATGACACACTCACCGCAACTTTTTACCTCACTTGCTCACAGTAATACTTTACAGATTGCAGTTGGTGACTCAGCACAACTTTCAGTTTCAGGTTCAGGTTCTGTTCCATTGACAGGTGGTTGTTTTCAAGATGTTCTTTTGGTTCCTGACATTTCGATGAACCTCCTCTCTGTTTATCAGGTTTGTCATTCTGGCTCTGGTAAAACAGTTGAGTTCTAACCACATGATGTGGTTATTAGAAGCTCTGTGATTTTGATTTGGTTGTGGCTACTGGCAATGTTGATCCTGATTCTTGGTTATACCGATTTGATGGCTTTGAAAGTCCAGATGGTTCAGGTGTTTCTCTTGTAGCACATGCCGATTCAGTGCGCAGACTTTGGCATGAACATTTTGGCCATGTCAGTTCTAAAGATACTTATAGCAGATGAGCACACAGACACTTGTTATTGGGCTCCCCCAGATCTCCTGTACCGATGGTGTATGTCGAGGTTGTGCACTTGGCAAGCATCACCGTGATCCTTTTCCTACAGGGAGAGCCACCTATGCTAAGGCACCCTTGGATTTGATCCACAATGATCTTATGTCATTTCCGACTCCATCTTTTTCAGGGTCCAAGTATGTGCTCACTTTCATTGATGACTTCTCGAGACGTACATGGGTGTACTTTCTTAAGTACAAGTCTGATGTCTTTGATTCATTTCGAGTCTTTAAGACACTTGTAGAGGAGCAGTTTAGTCTTTCTATAAAGAGGATATGCGCAGATAATGGGAGAGAATATGTGAATCAGGCTTTTACAGATTTCTGCATAGAGCATGGTTTGCAGCATCAGTTATCAGTTCCTCACATCCCTCAGCAGAATGGTGTTGCAGAAAGAAAGAACAAAATACTAAGGAAGATGGCCAATGGTATGCTTCAATCACGTTCTATGCAGCCAACTTTTTGGGCTGAGGCAGTTAATTGTGCCACTTATATTTAGAATTGGATGCCTCATAAGGCATTGCGCCAGTTGGAGGCTTGGTCCCATGTCAAGCCCGATGTTTCTTCATTCTGAGTTTTTGGTAGTGAGGCTTGGGCATTTATTCCAGATGCTTAGAGGAAAGCTATGGAGAGGAAGAGTCGACCACTCATTTTTGTTGGCTACTGTGAGGATGTTAAGGCACACAAGTTGTTTGATCTTGATTCCCGAGAGGTCCTATTTAGGCAGGATGTCCAGTTTGATGAGCGCCTTCCTCAGATGGATTCTCCATCACCAGCTTTTCCCTCACTGCCTCCTCCTCCCTCTTAATATTTTGAGGATTCCTTCTTCTTTGAGGATGATGCAGATGATGGTCCACCATCACCACCACCACCACCACCCGCCGCTCTGCCTTTGCCCAAGTGGGCCCGATTTACAGTTGATGCTGTTGGTTCTATGGCAGGTGATCCTTTTGACACTCGTCGTACTCATGCACAGACATCGGGTTCTAGCCTTTTGAAATATGCCATTTTGAATGATCCTCATAAATTTTTAGAGGCGACAGGTCACCCAGAGTGGGATAGGGCCATGGATGAGGAGTATTCTTCTTTGATGAAGAATCATACTTGGGATATTTATACTCTTCCAAAAGGAAGAAAGTTGGTTCAGTGCAAGTGGGTGTCTCGTACCAAGTATGCTGCAAATGGTTCTATCAATAAGTATAAGGCTCGTCTTGTTGCGAAGGGGTTTTATCAGGTGGAGGGTATTGATTACTCCGAGACCTTTGCTCTTGTCGCCAAGATGAATTCTATTCGCTTTGTACTTTCTCTGGCAGCTTCACAGGGATGGACAATTTTTCAGATGGATGTGAAGAGTGCTTTCTTGCATGGAGACCTTCGTGAGGAGATCTATATGGAGAAGCCTCAGGGATTTGTGCAAGATTCCTCTTTGGTTTGCAGACTTCGACGCTCATTATATGGTCTCAAATAGGCTCCTCGGACCTGGTATGAGAAGATGGACTCTTTCTTGCTCTCCACACTCTTTATACGTTGTCATTCTGATCCTACAGTATACATTCAGCTTCAGGGGGATGATATCGTTATTCTTGTGCTCTATGTTGATGATCTTATCATTACTGGTAGCTCATCCTCCTTGATTCAGGATATTCAACAAGCCTTGATGGAGCAGTTTGAGATTGCAGATCTTGGCCTTCTGCACTATTTTTTAGGCCTACAGGTTATTCAGTCTTCTGATGGGATTTCCATACTTCAGCAAAAGTATGCTCTTGATATGCTTCACAGATTTGACATGCTTACTTGCAAACCTTCCCCCACACCATTTTAGTCAGGTGTTGTTTTGTCTACCACTTGTTCTACACCTTCTGTGGATTCTACCTTGTATAGGCAGTTGGTTGGTAGTTTGTTGTACCTAACACATATGCGCCCAAATCTTTCTTTTGTGGTTGCTCTTGTCTCTCGGTTCTCCCATGAGCCTTATGAGAGCCATTAGCAAGCAACCAAACGTATTTTGAGATACATTCAGGGCACTACACAGTTTGGCATTCACTATACTTCAGGATCCCCTCACATTGTTGGCTTCACTAACTCAGATTGGGTTGGTGATGCTCAAGATCAAAAGTCTACTTCTGGCTTTGTTTTTTGCCTTGGTTATGGTCCTATCACATGGTCTTGCAAGAAGTAGTCTGCTATTGCATTATCATCTACAAAGGCTGAGTACCAAGTAGCGGTGTTAGCTAGTCAGGAGGTTTTATGGCTTCGACAGTTGATGACTGAGTTTGGGTTCCCTCCTGATAGTCCCTCTATTATTTGGTGTGACAATCAGAGTGCCATTCACCTTTCCCGCAACCCAGTGGAGCACCAGAGGTCTAAACACATTGAGCTTCACATGCACTTCATCAAACCGTTGATTCAGGATGGCTTTCTCATCTTGGAGTACATTCCTACAGAGGAGCAGGTTGGTGACATCTTCACTAAACCTTTTGCATCTCCGCGCTACCTTCAGTTGCGCTCTATGCTTGGGGGTGAAGGAAGTTGTCCTTGGGGGGTCTCATTGAGGCCTTCCTTCATTTTTTTTTTTACTTTTTCCCATCTGTTTTTGGAGTAGAGTTTTTCCCATGTGGGTTTCTCTATTTCTTCGTTTCATAGAGATTTTGTGATGGGGTACCTCATCAGGCTTTGTTGCCGGGATCCAAATTTTTTTGCCTTCTTCATGTAGTTGCATTTTTGCTTTCCTACATTTAGTTTTTTAGCTACTCCTTAAGTTCATCTTAAGGTGGGGTGTTAGAGTTATCTTGTATTAGCTAATAATTATTTGTTTAATTATTAGTCTATTATACTCTACGCTTAAGCTAAACTTAGGCATTTAATAATATTGTAGATATTTAATAATTATTCTAATTATTAAATACTCTTTATCCATTTAGGGTTGCACATCTTTAGGGTTTCATATTCTCCTGTCATAAGGATTGTATTTTAATTTTCTTTTTCAATTCCCTCTCTGAATGATATTCTTTTTCTTCAAGGCCTTTTTTGTGTTCAGTCTCCAATCATCTCTTGTGACAGGTATTTTTCTTGCAGATGCTCTTGGGATCTCAAAAGTTGTACTTTCTCAAATTCTTCAGTAACTATCTAGAAATACCTCACTATTAGAGGGGGTGTGGTTGATAACTACAAAAATAGTTTGACAATGGCCTCTCCTACTCTATCTTCTAATGAGAACTAGAAACTCATCAATGCTACCCATGAAAGGTTGATCCTTTAGACGGTTAGCTCGTTCTTCACTGTGTATACGTCCTAGTGCCATGGTAGGGGCAGGGTGGGAGAGAGAGAAAAGAGAAAGAGAGGTCGATTGCCCTCTGGGCCATATAGAATTCACGGTGGTGAAAGGGGAAGACTGAACATTGACAATCAAGGCATGGGGGCAACATTAAAAGACTTCCGATGATATTGAGCTAGGAAAGACAAAGCACAGGTAGTTGTGAAATGCAGTGGATAGCCCAAGCAATTCCAACTCCTCAGCAATGGGTGGGATGCACTCAACCACCTATACAGGAGAGAAACTTTAAGTTACTCGAAACAAGAAATTCCTCATATATGCAAATTCGAGCAATGACATGCTACTACCATCAACAGGTAGGGGCTGAACAGTGCAACCAATGAAAATTCATCAATGGCATCAATTCATTAAAAGGCAATTTCATCAGCCTGCTATTTTATTCAGGAGCGGAGGTATTGAAACTCGACCATAAGCCATTATAGTATTTGTAGGTTCAAAGCAAGTTTTAGCAGGCATGCCATTACAAGAGGGTTGTAAAAGAAGGTGAATATTCTACCTCGAATGGTGAGTGTGCGAAAGTATCTCGATGGTGAGTGTCATTTGATCTTGCCAGGGTTTTCCAAAGGTCGACGCGGAAGCCTGCGCGGGATTGATTGCGCAAATGACCTGCCCTCTTTTTCCTTTTTTTTTTTAAGTAATGCCCGTTGTCGTCAAAATTTTGACAAACGCGAGCACTTTAAAAAAACAAAACAAATTTCATTGCTAATGCCTTATCCGTCGAAACCAAATGTGATATTATCGTCAGAATTTTGATGAATTCGGGCATTTTTTTCAAAAAAAATTCAAATTTGGTCACAATATACCTTCTCTGTCGGAATTCTAGACCAAATGTATTAGTGCCCCCCCAACCATAGACATGGTGGAAGGGACTCCCCCCCCCCCACGACTGTGGTGAGGGGGCACCACAGTCGTGGTGCCCTCTCCCCACCACGGTGGGTTGAGAGGCACCACGACTATGATGCCCTCTCCCCACGTCATGGGGTTTGGGCTCCACGACACCCCCCTCCCACAAACTTCCATTTTTTTTAAAATTCTTCTCTCTCAATTTCGACTAACTATTTTTTTTAAAACAAAACTTTCAAATGAAATTTCAAAATATAGTTTTCCAGCAGCATCAAAAACACCAGTCCTCTGCCCAAAATAGGGTATGGACATTTGGCAAACAAATTTTATGGTGAAATATTCATAATAATAATTTAACAGTTTGAATCAAAGATTCAACCACAAAAATTTGAAGGTATTTTACAGTCCAAATTTTCTTCCCATACAAGAATTTGAAAAGAAAACTCAAAACCCCAAGAACCCATTTCACCCAAAAAAGAGAGGAATCAACTTCTTCCAATTCACTAAATTTAGATTGAAACCAGGAAAAAAAAGGAACATGCAATCACATAGTCTCTAACAATTTTAAAAAAAAAGAACAAGCAAAAGAATTCAGGCAGCCAACCTGCAAAAACTTTCTTGGAGGAAATTTGAGGAAGAGCCATCCCAATCCTCCCAAAATTGTGAGTACTCACCAAAACCCCCAAAATCACCAGAGCAAGAATTTTCAAGAATGATAAAAGAATTTCCCCTTTTCCCAAAAAATTCCAAATTATAAAGCCTTTCACCCCAAAAATCTAATTTAGGGCACAATTTCATTTTTATGAAAAATAGAAAATCTAATTTTATTTTATTCAAAACATTTACATGACTATATTTAAAAATTCTATTATTCTTTTTTTTTTCCAACACAAAAGCCATAAGATATTTTAATTTCTAAAAGTAAGAATTGACTTTTTATAAATACACAAGGCATATATAAACCCACTATATAATGACTTTTAAACAATAATTTAAATCAATCAACCTAGCATGTTTGCATTATTAACTTAACCATAAAAAGGTATCCATAATAATTTATCCCCATTTAATCTATAAACGCAATTCAAATAAAACAACACTAGAAGAATAAATAAAGTCACAAAACACATAACATGCAAAACTCAACTTAAACAAAATAGAGACATGACCCACATACCAACGTCAGAATAGCGGCCTACTTGGCAATCCGACAGGGTTGACAAAAGACTGATGACACTCACAAATGAGCAAGGCTAGGGTTAACGTTAGGGCCTTAGAACCATCTCCTCCACTTTCATTGGGTTAATTAGGTACGCTCATACCTATGGAGCCAGGTGGAGTCGGTACCTTGTACCTGCAATTTCTTGCATCATCGAACCACACATACATATATGTAAAAACACGATAAACATATCGGTGAAGGAGAATCATGGCTTTTTGTGTCTCACTGAAGTGAGTGACAAAAAATCATCTCCTCGCACCCCATACACTTCCACACAACATGACAACATATACATAAAGTAACTCGCACATGAAGCAAATGTGTTAGTCCATCATTAGTAACACATAAATAAAATTAACATTTCATCATTTATAAAATACAATGCATATGTAGAGTTAACAACTACTCCTCAATAAGCAATAACGCATAATCATATTCACCAAATCACACTTCGAAGCATCACACCAAAATAAAGAATCACAATCACAATAAATCAACCATCCATGTAAGCCATTGAAAATATTTTTACCAACTTATCAACTATCTGAATAGATTTTTCTTAGAAAACTATGGTCCACAAGTTCGATAAAGCTTCGAAAATCTATCATGGCAACACAGACTTTGAAGAACTTAGCTAATGAACAAATCCCATCTTGGATTTTTACCAAAGTATACATTCAACCTCATAGTAAACCTACTGGTTTATCTTCTAATATGTCGACTATACAGTCAACAAATTCTTTGGAAAGAACCCCATCTAGCTACACCATCACATCTAGTTGACCTGAAAGGTTTTGACAATGAATCCCTGCCAGACTAAGTGTTAGGTTTGTACTATCATTACTATTTCAAATCCCTACTCTATAAGTGTTGAATAAACTAAACAAAAAATAGTTCCAGGCATAATTCTTGAAAAAGATTACATTTTGTATAAGGAACCATACTTCTATTGTTCAAGCATTATTGTCATCTCACACTATATTGTCATTGAATCTTAAAATGCACAACAATTTCATATCAAGCGTCAATGTTAATATTGATCAGTAGGCATCGGTCTACAACATTACATGGTTAGTTGGTTCCATCTCATACTTATCCATGTTCTATTGTACTTCACTTTTAAGGTGACATATCAAATTAAACACTTGATTCGTCATTGTGTATACTAGCTATTAATCTGTAAATTTTAAATGTTTCCACTGCTAACATACATATTCTTCTTATTGTCTATAGATGAGGAAGGTAGATAAGATGAGTACTCGTGGTGCAAATAAAAGGGCATCAACAAGGTTGCCTTCACATAAAAGAGGAGCCAGGTTCCATGTGGAGCCATAGACACCACCTCCCATTGTGAGCAATTCGGAATTTATCCCGCTGACAATGGAGGATCTTAATCCATAGCCTATTGTGCCCATAGTGGAGGATAGTACACCTTTGACTACAAAAAAGTTACAATGCAACATAAGCGATGGTTAGCAACTGACATGAAAGGGGCACTTAGAGGTGTTAAGGAAAATGACATGTCCATAAGGTCTACATTAAAGAAATGGGGCATCGCAATAGCATACTCTTGAAATGGTTGGGTCGTATCATAACCATGTCCAAGAAAGGTCCCCCAACAATCCTCACCACTGAAGAATAAGACTAGATTGTTGAATGGTGTCAACAGATGGCTATAGTTGGTCATGGCCTGGAGATCATCAACTTAAAGGCAGTTGTGGCTTAGATATGTGAAAGTAGACCCACCCCTTTCAAGTATGGCATGCTTGGGAAGTCATGGTAATCTGGTTATAAGGCCCAACATCCAGAACTAACATTGCGAACAGCTGAAGGTCTCAACAAAGACAAGGCGCTAAGTCTCATACTAGCAGTTGTATCTACTTTCTACGACACATTGTCAAAATCCTTTGCAGCAAATCCATATGGTATTTGTTTGGATAAGGAACTGTGACGAAACTAGTGTTATGGCGGGTAGAAACGAGGCTATGAGGGTACTTGCTAGGAGAGGAAGTTGAAAAGTCTCTTACATAATTTCAAAGAGTCGTGAATGGATTACAATTATTTGTTGTGTTAACGCTTTCGAGTAAAGCATTCCAAGCTTCTACTTGTTCAAAGGCAACAAGCACTTACAAAATTACATCTCCAAATGTGAACCAGGTGCTTGCATGATAGCCTAGAAACACGAGTGCATAACCAAGGAACTATTCCTTAATTGGTTGCACAACTTTCTACGCTCTGTTCCAGGGGGTGTATCACCCACCAATAAGCACTTGCTGATATTTGATGGCCATGATAATCATGTTGTTGTTACAATTACTATCCAGGATACAAGGATGCTAGGTATAAACTTGCTCGCATTACCAACTCACACCTCTCACAAGCTACAATCACTGGATGTGAGTGTCTTCCCTCCATTCAAGACATACTTCAAATCAGAAAGAGTGTCATGGTTGGAAAGGTTTCCCAATGTAGAAATAAGGAGGGCAGAACTAGCAGAAATAACTAGCAAATCTTTGATCAAGGAATTGATTGTTTCAAACATTGTAGTAGGATTCAAAAGGATCGGGATATGGCCCCTCCGTTGAAATGTGGCAACTGATCAGCAAAGTAGTGTACACTCAGCATGTATCCTCGCCGGGGTTCGGGGCCGGGTTGGGCCGCGGGCAGGGGTTCGGGGGCGGCAGCCCCTAAGAAATTTTTTTTTGCCGTTTTTCGTTGATGAAAACCAACATTGTAATAAAACCCTAAAAAGGCCGACTTTGTTTGTTGCCCTAAAAACACATGTTATAAGCAGTTGGGATGCTTAAGGCATTGTAAGGTTGATGTACATTTTTTTTGCTGGATAATAAGAAAGATTGGACGACTGTGTATGGTGGACGTAACCCATTCTGGGTGAACCACGTTAAATCTTTGTGTTATCTGTGTCTTGTTTTATTTCTTTATCTTTTGTATTTAAATCTGCATATAATTGTTAGTTCATATTTGCTTCGGATCTGCTTGAAACCCTAACACCCTCAATCCCGATGCTCTCATCGAGAACATGCAACCTAGCAACACATTCAAGATTAACAATGGTGAAGATTCTTCGATAGTGTAGAACATGCTTAGCCTATCAGGTGTTAATGTTTCAATGAAAATTGTTGCAAAAAACATTGCTCAAATCTGTCAATCTGATTCCAATGGACAAGTGGACTGTGATTGGTCATACAACAACATTGGTGAAAGTGTGGTTGACAGTGTGGAGGATAGTCTTGCTCTTCCATCCGAGCGAATACCAACATCATGGGTGGTGGAAAGGGCAATGGATCTAGGTGTTGACTTACAAGGACAAGAATAACAAGGAACTTTCATCTTCCCTTCACCACCCACAACCGTCATGTCGGAGGTGGTTCTTTACTGTGTTGATTGTGTCATATCACATGGTGAAATGGTATCGATGTAGAGTTGACACAAGAAACAACAAAAAGTTGGTAATGAGGAAGAGGAAATCCTACTATCACAAGTAAGTATGCCTGCCTCTCAATAGGAAATGACATTGACAAGATTCTTAAAGCTACCTGTTCACATTGTCAATAAGAAATAGGGCAGGGGGCTGATAACGAAATCCACTTGAGCCACCAATCCTAGTTGTTAACATCTAATGAATACATGGATTTGGTAATGGAGCAGGACATGAGGAAGAAAGAACTGGAGGACATCAAAGAAATAAAGAAAGAGCAAACCAAAGAGAATAAGCAACACGTATATTGGCAAAGAAAAAGAAGGACTAGGAGAGAAAAGAAAAGGAGATTCTATGTAAGGAAAAGGAAAGGCTCAATGAACTAGAGAAGAAGGAAAAGGAGGAAAGATAGTAGCAAGAGAAGACAATAAAGGAACATGAGGTAGAGGAAAGGGCCATCGAGGATAAGAGAATGATGCTAGCAAGAAAGAGGCCATTGAACAACCCATCCACTCCATCCACTCCCTTGCTTGAACAACATGCCATAATGCAGGATATGATCAACATAAACATGTTGAACTTTCCAATAGTATTAAATTGTCCACCTACTTCCCCATCCCTTACATTTTCTGGTCCTACAAATTATATTGCAGGGGTCCCACCATATGTTTGCGACCCAAGGCCAAGTCATCTAACTAGTAGTTGATCAATAGAAGGTGATGAGAACATGGTACCCATTGCAGCCTCAAGGACATCATCCACATCGCCAACAACTTCTTTTCCTCCTTGGTTTAATTGACTTTGGGATGGATGCACAAGTGAACAAAACTATGGGCAATCTAAACATACATACTTGATTTTTTTGGCTTTCTGATTCACAGTGGTAGACAAGAACTGCAAACATGCATTAAGAAGACATGAAACTACATGTTTTTTATTTCCAATTATGTTCATTTAGTATCTTTTATATGTTGATGCAATACACAACATGTAATGGGATGATTAACCAAAGATGTCAACAAGTACATACTTTTTGTTTCCAATTATGCTCATTTAGTATCTTTTATAGGTCAATGCAACACACATGTAATGGGATGATTGAGAAAAGATGTTAATAACTACATGCTTCAGTTTTAATCAATTTGAAGGATTCAATTTTCCATAATTGACCCTTTGTCGGGCAGATCGGTGAGTTGGCTACAACAAATCAAAATAGTAATCGATGACTTGACAATTTGCCACGTGTCCCAATCGTACTTGTTCACCATGTTGTCTTTATGTCACATTAGTGCATTGACTAGAACATGGTTAGGACCACACCCTAAACCTGCCATGCTTATTGTCCATATTGAACAAGGTGGCTGCATGGCAATCAACCACATGACAACCCACTCGACCACGTCCATCGTAAAAAATTTATCGTGGACACCTTCAAACTTGGTCTGCAGTAGAATTAACTATGCATTACCTCACCTTACTTGCACCTAAAGGTTAACATTAATCAAGCCAAACTCCATTCAATACGCCTGACTCATCACAGATCGAGCCATCTTTCATTCCTTTATATCCCACGTATTATCGACTTTTAGACTGCTTTCACACCATGTTGTGCAACATATTTAGTTTGGAGCTATGCAAGTTAAGCTTTCAATCCAAGCCATACTTTCCATCTAATAAGTATTGATGTCCATTATCGACTACAACAAGAACACACAACCATTTGAAGACCTTTATACTTGTGAATTGTGCTGCCCAAACCATTCAATTTGAATGTTTTAGTGCAACATAATTCATGAGTACAAAGGTTTCAAATAACAACATGTCCTCATTGTATAGAATTATGACAATTGCAATTGAAAGACACTTTATTTTGTGCATGCAACACATGGTTGATTGCAATAGTGTGAAGGAAATTTCATTCACCCCTGGTGTATACAATCCATCCAAAGCTTGTAATATTGCAATTTGATCACATTGTTCAAGCTTTGTGGGTACTTGTTCAAATTGTTCAAGCTTTGTGGGTACTTGTTCAAATTGTTGTCACCTTGCCCCAAACATCACATTACTTGTGAATGGATTGGATAATAAACAAGAGTCATGTAAGAAATTATATTGTGGACCTTTGAAGTTAGGGTGTGTGCATTTTGGTCCCCTGCCCCTACAATGTTACTTACACAAATACATATATGTGTTAATCTATGCTTGCATGTAAATGTACATGTCTGTTTGTTTGTTAAGATATAATCAAACAAAGTTTGTAAAGCAATAAGGGTGTAAGGGTTTAATATATGCTAGTTTGTAAATCTAGTTATGTCATCCTAAAATATATGCACTATTGATATGTCAATATTGGGTTTAAGGGTTTCAATTTCATTGTTTAAGGGATTCAATCTCATACATATACATACACATATTGTTAAATACATGTACATACATATATGGAAATACATGTACACACACACACACATATGCACTAGTGATTTGTCAAACTTGGGTTTAAGGGTTTCAATTTTAGATATATATTTTGGCCTCTTGATTTATATGCACAAGTGATATGTAAGAAGGGTTGTGTAGTTAATGCGACTACAAGGAAGAGTGTATTGTATACCATTAAACCAATCCAAGGAATGGTATATTGGATTGTGTTTAAGGGTTTCATTTTCACTATTAATATTTAAGGGTTTAAGGATTTCAATTTGGCAGTTGTAGGGATTCAATTTCATACACACATACTCACAAATAAATATAGACATACATATTGGGTTTATCATTTTCAATTTCATAGTTGTTGGGTTAAAGGTTTTCAATTTCACTGTTAACATTGGGCTTAAGGTTTTCAATTTGATTGTTTAAGGGTAACTAAGTATATTGGGTTTAAGGTGTTCAATTTCACGTTTAATGGAAACTAAGTATTAAAGGAACTTCACAACTATTGAAGGAAGTTTACAACTATTAAAAAACTAATAAATAAAGAAACTTCAACAATGAAACTAGGTATTAATGAAACCCTTCACAAATATTAAAGGAAAGTGGTCGTACAATTGAATGTGAGTGACAGATAATAAATGAATGCAACTAAGTATACATTGCAGAGATATAATAGAATCAAACAAGATTACATAAATTGAATCCCTAAAATGGTTCAATTAAAATTGAAACACATCAATATTAAAATATAAACTAGACCTATATATAAAATTGAAATTGAAACCCTTTATAGTCAAATTGTAAACCATTCAACAATGAAATTGAAACCGTTAAGCCCAATTGAAACAGTGAAATTGAAGCCCTCAAACCCTTAAACATTAAAAGTGAAATTGTAAACCCTTAAACATTAACATTGAAATTCAATCCCTTGATATGTTGAATTAAATCCCTAAAACAGTGAAATCGAAACACAACAAAATTGGAATTGAAACCCTTCAACCCAATCGAAACTTTCAAGTTGTACACCTAAAACCCTAAAAGAATTAAATTGGAACCCTTCGACAATGAAATTGAAACCCTTAAGACGAATTGAAATAGTGAAATAGAAGCCCTTAAGCCCTAAAACATTAACTATGAGATTGTAAACCCCTAAACAATAGCAGTGAAATTGAAACCCTTAATCTATTACTTTGAAGTGTTTCATGTTTACTGTTGCATAGATTCAATTTAACTATTTAAAATACATAATTTGAAACCCTGAAACCCTTAAACATTAATGATGAAATTGACAATAATGAAATCGAAGCCATTAAACCCAACATCGATAATTTAATTTAAACCATTGTACAAATTAACATTGAAATTGCAAACCCTTAAACATCAACAATGAAATTGAATCCCACGTTCTGTTAATTTGAATCCCTAAAATAATTAAATTGAAACCCTTTCAACAATGAAATTGAAACCCTTCAATGCAAATGAAACACTAAATTTGAACCCCTAAAATCCTTTAACATTTACAACAAAATTACAAATACATTTACAATGAAATTGAATCCCTTGAGCTATTAAATTGATCCCGTAAAATAGTGAAAATGAAACCATTTAGCAAGGAAATTGAAACCCTTCACACCAATTGAAACAGTGATTTTGAAGCCCTTAAACCCAAAAACAATAACATTTGAAATTATAAACCCGTAAACATTGACATTGAAATTGAAACCCTTAATCTGTTAAATCAATTCCATGCAACAGTAAAAGTGAAACCCTTAAACCAAATGGAAATAGAGGATTTGAAACCCTTAAATCCTTAAACATTAACATTGAAATTGTAAACCATTAAACCAACTATTGATAGTGATGCTCGAAATCAAAACCATTATACCCAATATTAACAGTGATGCTCGAAACGATTTTTTTTTGTATTCATAGGTCACCATTAAAATGCCAGTAAAGCTAGAATAGAGGAGTATGATTTCCTTTTTTATGTATTTGTGTTTATGAATGCAAAATGTAGTGTTCAGAAACACAAAGACATGCACAAACATCATAGAATAAGAAAACAAAACAATGGAGGATATTACAGTTAGAGCACAACTGCAAGAACATAAAACTAAAGGATAAATTGCGTATTGAAGAAATCAAACACAAAAAGAACACTGGGTGAAATTGGTGGGCCTTAGTGAGGATAAATCCTTACCTGGGTTGAAGGGGAAAACTGCCATAGTTTTCTCTATGGCTGCCATTCATTTATCCTTGCCATTCGGCTCCATACTTGCATCGTGAGCATGCGAGGAAGTAATGCAAACAAATGGGGAAAATGAAACCCAGAAAGCTGTGAAACCTGTTCAAAAACCAGTGAATGAATAGAGCAAGGCTTTCATTACTTGAGCCAAGATGAACACATTTTGGACCCTTACTACATTCGCATTGTCCCATGCCAAATATGTTGTGGTGTAAATGAAATCATTTAGTGGAGGATATGCGGGAAAGAAAGGAAGTAAACATGGCTCGATCTGTGAGGAGTAAGGCATATTGAATGCAGTTGTGCTTGATAAACGCGAGCCTTTAGGTGTATGTAAGGAGAGGTGATACATTGTTAATGCCACTGCAGATGATGTTTGAAGGTGGTGGTGGGAATTTTAAATGAAGGAGGTAGTCAATTGGGTGGACATGTAGTTGATTTCCATGCGACTACCTTGTTCAATATGTACGGTAAGCATGTCAAGTTTAGGGTGTGGGCCTAACCACGTTCTGATCGATGCATCAAAGTGGCATAAGGATGACATCGTGGACAAGAACGAACGAGACACGTTGCAAATCATCGAGTTAGTGGCTACTAATTCGATTTGGGGTTACCAACTCAACGGTCTACTTGGCAGAGTAAAAAAACTCATTTTGGGGTCCACGTGGCATGCCATGTGGATCCTCGAAGTTAGAGTGTGCACGTTCTATCTCCTCTCCCCTATAAGACGATAGATAAGGAATTAAACCAAATGGAAACAAAGGATTTGAAACCCTTAAAACCTTAAACGTTAACAGTGAAATTGTAAACCATTAAACTAATTATTGATTGTGATGCTCGAAATCAAAACCATTATACCCAATATTAACAGTGATGCTCGAAATGTTTTTTTTTGTATTCATAGGTCACCATTAAAATGCTAGTAAAGCTAGAATAGAGGAGTATGATTCCCTTTTTTATGTATTTGTGTTTATAAACGCATAATGTAGTGTTCAAAAACACAAAGACACACGCAAACATCACAAAATAAGCAAAAAAAACAATGGAGGACATTACAGTTAGAGCACAACTGCAAGAACATAAAACTAAAGGATAAATTGCATATTCAAGAAATCAAACACAAAAAGCACATTGTGTGAAATTGGTGGGCTTTAGTGAGGATAAATCCTCACCTGGGTCAAAGGGGAAAATTGCCATAGTTTCCTTTGTGATTGCAATTTGTTTGTCCTCGCCATTCGGCTCCATTCCTGCAACGTGAGCACGCGAGGAAGTAATGCAAACAAATGGAGAAAAGGAAACCTAGAAAGCTATGAAACCTGTTAAAAAACTAAGGCTTGCATTACTTGAGCCGAGATGATCACATTTTGGACCCTTACTACATTCACATTGTCCCATACCAAATATGTTGTGGTGTAAAAGAAATTGTTTAGTGGAGGATATGCGAGAAAGAAATGAAGGAAACATGGCTCGATCCGTGAGGAGTAAGACGTATTGAATGCAGTTGTGCTTGATAAACGCGAGCCTTTAGGTGTATGTAAGGAGAAGTGACACATAGTTAATGCCACTGCAGATGATGTTTGAAGGTGGTGGTGGGAATTTTAAATGAAGGAGGTGGTCGATTGGGTGGACATGTGGTTGATTGCCATGTGACCACCCTGTTCAATATGGACGGTAAAAATGGCAGGTTTAGGGTGTGGGCCTAACCATGTTCCGATCAATGCACCGAAGTGGAATAAAGATGACACCATGGACAAGATCGAACAAGACACGTTGCAAATCGCCGAGTCAGTGGCTACTATTTTGATTTGGGGTCGCTAACTCAACAGTTTACCTGTCAGAGTAAACAAATTGGTCTATGTTCCACATGGCATGTCATGTGGACCCTCGAAGTTAGGGTGCACATGTTCTATCTCCTCTCCCCTATAAGACGGTAGATAAGGAATTAAAAATATGAAAAAGAACAATACACTTTTCGGGTGTCAGAATAATGTAGACTAATCTAAAAATAATTTGACGTCTTCGCATCACAAAATCATTGGGATTTCCTCTACGTAGTAGTCTATTACCTAATAAAGTACATGATATATATCTTACTAGCACTGGCACCAAAAGGAGGTGCAATAGTTACGTCGATAGCAAAGATATGTCTTGTGTAGTTTATCAAAGGGCAAGGGAAAATCAGAAGAAATGGAATTTGCTTTTCTTAAGAGTAGTTGTTTACAATAAAAGTCAACTGATCATGAAGTGTGAAAATATCTTAATATCAATGGATGCAACTTCATTTGAACTAGTCTGATTCAAAAAAATGCATATAGTTAGTAAAAAAATTAACTTAACTATACTTTAATTTTTTTTAAGACAATCCACATGACATTTATTCTAAATTTTCTATCTATCAATTAATTATTGGATCTAATTATCTATTCTACGCTGGCCAAATTTTATGCCTACACTAATTTCCATTTAAAATAATTATTAGTTTTCTTATGGATGTTTCCAAAGGCCTACTTACTGATTTGTTAAATAAATTTGGTGTAGTATTTTTTACTTAAAACTAAGAAATAGGATTTCAAAATATATTTTTTCTTTTTTATAAATCTTACTGATAAAAATGTTTAAAATGTATTTGGTTAATTTGTACATTGTGTTAGTCAATTTTTTTTTTATCATTTAAGAATTCAATTAATCAATTAGTCTTGAGTATGATTTATTTAAAAAATTAATGTTTAAATAGATTTCTGTTTAATTAATTCAAAGAAATAATATTAAATAAATTTGTAAAAGTCTACTTTAAATCTAAAACAAGAATTATTTGGTTTTAATAACAAATTTGGAGTAGATAGCTAATAAGATTTTATACAAATCAAATTAGTCTTTCATCAAACTGCTTGGAACAAAAAATTTGACTTGTAGCTATATGTACCAGGGAAATATCATAGCAACCTTTCCTATTTTTGAAGGTCAAAATCCAATGAACTTAAGGAAATCTTAAGAAAACATTTCGGTTTGCCATGGAATTTGTATGGTAAGGGGCCTAAATTGTTTTGCTAAAATATGTATAAAAATGAAGTGGGGGTTGTTCGATGTTGTAGAATCTAGATTCCAGACTGTCATATTCACTATTGAGCCTATACTGAAACTTGAGTTTAGTAATTTTTGTGCTTTTGAGCCTAGTGAATCTTCATTATTCAGTAGTTATGCATCGAGATTGTGAATAATGAATTCAAATTCAGTGAATCACAATATTAATATTTGTTTTAATGTGGCAGCATTACAAATATAAGAAAATATTTTACTATTCATGCACCAAGCATCTGCTCTCATGATTCTTGTAATTTTATTGATTTTCATTGATTCCCTTCTTAGAGACTTTCATGTGTTTGTCTACAAGTAATTATATATATATATTTTATTTTCTCATTGAATTGTTGCTTGTGGGGCTTTTGTAGCTTATGTTGGTTGTGTTTGGACTACAAAGTTAGAAGATTATTAAGTTTTTTTAGGAAGTTGTTGTTGTATTTGTACCTGTATGGATGAAGTGACAAATATGCTCCTGTCCAAAATAAAAAATTGCCACTTTTTCAATTAGGGCACATACTAATCTTAATTTTTCCCTCACCCAAAAATTGCTATTTTTTCAATCAGGGCATGTACTGACCCTAATTTTTCCCTCACCTTACACACTTTCATTCTTGGCATAGTGCACAATGCATTTTATTTCTGTATAAAAAAATGTTTTACACTGTTTTATTTCATTTTCAATAAGCATTTATAATTGTTTCTTGGCAAATACACAAAATATATCAGTTCTTTAAGATACATCATTATCTATTGAAATTCATAAATGTGTGTTCCTCATCTATTTCTCTTGTTTTCTATAACTTGTTCATACACAATTACTTTTGAGTAATCTCAATATTGACTACTTGTACAAGGTCTTTCTAACATTTTTTAGATTGTCTTTGGGAATGGTCTTTGTATTTGAGGAAAGCTTTGCAATACATAAATGAGAAGTAAACAAAAAGTTTTGATAGATTAGCTAAGAATTCTAGTTAAAATTATTTACAATTAGAAGAATGCGTAGGCATAATCATGTCTGGATTATGTTGTGATTCTTTGTGAATTGATTGTAATATTTATAAATTCTTTTATTTACTTTTCTTAAAGTCATTTTCTCCTTGATAATAGTTGTAACATCATAAATTGCACCTTATACAATTCTACGCTACATAAGTGCCTTCACTTTAAGCCAAATAGAGAACCCCTTTATCTTTTGTCCACTCGCTCACTTGGCTTCCCTTGTTAGCCTTGGTTTTGCACTTTTTTGACCCTATTGGCCGTATGACTTGTGGACACCTCCGTGTCATAGAGACGTCCACACATTGCACTAGTGTCCGAAAAATATGCACTTCGAAGGTGGTTGTTGGAGCATTACACCTATGATTGGTGGAGGTTGTAACGCCTCTTGCAATGCCCACTGACATTAGATTCAACCCAAGCTGCTTATCTTGCCTTTCCGGGCTTCATTTTACTCACTCTAGCATTTGAATGAATCTCCCCGACAATTTAGACAATCTTGGAAGCATTCTCACACATATTTTTGCTCTCTTGCATTTTGAAGCTTTCTTAAATGGCTCTCTTCATTATGTTGTCCTTGAGACTCCATCACCATTGTCACCACTTTGTGTTTCAAGAGGGTTTGGCGCTTCTTTTTCTCTCCAGCAAGCTCACTACTTGTTTGGTGTGCAAGGGGATTCTCTTCCATTTTGTCTTTGCATTCATCATCTTATATATCTCCATAACATATCTAGTATCTCTTTTATTATGTATCTCATTTATTGTTTTATTCATTATCTATCTTGGCTATCCGTGGATGTGAACACACCGAAAAAAGGGGTCTAACTGTGGAAAACCTCTAAAACACAACCCCAACATTTTCCTCTCCCTATTTTGTGTGTAGGTGGATGAAGAAAGAGCTATCTTTGTTGGAGACTTTATTTGTGGACCCATTGTATCATCTTCTTCCTTTCCTTTGTCTTTTATTTCTTATTGGCAGTTAGTTTAATCTTTGTTAAACATTTATTTTACTTAAAACGTATATGAAACCCATACTTTGTCACTTTATATTTTTTGGTATGGAACTCCATACTCTATATGTACGAGATGCCGACATGCTACATTGTCATCCATGACTCACACATGCATCCTTGGGAAGAGAGTTAACGAAGGTCACTAGAATATCTTTGTGATGTCCCATTTATGGTTTTGTAATTAAAACCTTGCGATCTACTAGCAATTGATAGATATTATACTTTGTGCTTATCTTGAGTGTAGAGGTAGATTAAGTGAGTCCCTCGAGAGGTTACCAAAGGTCTTTTGGCATGGTTTCCTTTTTTCCCCTCTACATTTTGGTGAACCCAACATGAAGGCTTGTCTTTGGTTTAATTAGCTTCAAAGAATTCTAACTTTTTTTCACTTCAATAAAACAAATATTTTATTACTTGTGTCGAGTTCCACGGTTGCACTCTTTCAGAGTGGTCGAAGTGTTGTAGAGTCCGTCTATGAGATTTATGAACTAGACTACCTCTAGGGTTGTTGTGAAGAGAACTTCTAGACCAAGTATCCCACCTCATTCATCAAACTTCATCTCTACATCATTAGACCCTACGTCGAGTGGTGGCCTATATATTAACATGGTCACTATCACTTCAATCTCATCTCCTAGCAAGAGGACAAAGTCTAATGATATATCTTTTACACCTCTGGATGTTCCTTATAGTGGAGAGTCAATTTTTTATACATCTTGACTAATATAAATAGTTACACTATTACAAGTGTGATGGTTAATCCCACGTGCTGAGTTGATGTCATTACAAATGAGGCTCTGTTCATTAATAGTTTACATAGAGTGATATATGATGAGTGTCGTGCCTTTGTTCATACACATGGCATTTTTTTTCTCCTCTTTTGAGTAGCACTACCTTAACAATCTGTGTAGGACCCAAGGCGATATCAAGTACCTTCATTGTCATTCCCGAGTTGGACCTGCGTCTAGGCATCCCCTGACTGATTTCCATGGAAGCAGTTCCCTCGATCACTCATAAGTGTTTAAAGGTATCTCACTGGGGCATAATGCATGTTTTGCAAGACATTAGATATTAGTCGTTGGCCGCTCGTGGGGGTTTTTTGTTAGATCAATTTTGGCTTGCTCTAATTGGGCCTATGCTTCCCCATGGAGACCTTCTGTATAAATATTATTATAATTACAAGATTAGGGAGTTGGCACCTAAGTTAGTTTATCCCACGATTTCCCTACCTCCTACTACATCAATTTCCACTCATCCTTCCCTGTTTTCTCCTGTGTCACAGTGGGTTGCACCTTCTACGCCTTTTTCATCAAGGGCTAAGGATAGACCTATTCTTCAAAGTAGACCTCTTTGCCCATCTAGGGCTACGTACTAATGGTGCCTTTTGTTCCTACATCTACACCTGGTGTAGACAAAAGAAAGATACCTATGCTATCAAAATTTGCAGCTTGACCTCCCTTTGAGCTTCCAATCATTGCATATAACCTTTGTCCTACCCGCTATAATAAGGGTAGGCATTCACCTCAAGCTCGTTCGTCACCTAGGTCTCCTACATCACAGCCTTTGAGGGTACCTCATATTCCTTTGAATTCTCCCAAAGAAAAGTGAGGAAGGGTGTGCATAGTTGCACTTATAGAACTTGTTTCAATAGCACCTCCTACCTCATTGTTTAGGCCTTCTCCCCTATTAAAAATGACTTGGGAGGCCTTTTTTATGGATTAGGATGTTGTTGAGCCTTCTCAAACCTCGATACTTAGTCCCCATTTATGCTAGAAACTATCTTTCACGTGAGTGTAAGTGTCGTAAGTGGGTGATGGCCTAGAAACATGAGGCTACCTTGAGGGCTGAGGGTGAGTTGTTGGTGTTTTCTCCTACTATTGTTGTTTTCATGCTTGATTCCACTCCCATGAATCCTATTACATCCGCACCTGCTTCATGTTTCTTATTTCTAGTTGCCGCTTTGGGGACCATTAATGAGTCTCTCCTCAAAAGAGTACAAGTTTTCATTGCTCCCTCTTTGGAGCCATCCCTCATCACTTCCTTGCTTGATATACCTATGTTTTCACAATGCATTGACATGCTACATATATAGGTTGTCTCTAGTGCAATATTATTTGATTCACCTTCCACACAACCTCATCTTCATCATAGCTTTCCTAGAGCACTTAGATCCACTAAGGTTGATACGAGGCCTTCACCTCTGCAGAACCTAAGTTTGAGCATGACCCCATTCTTGATTTTTGTCATCAAAAGCCAACTCCAGTGACTTCTATATCTATTTTGGTACCTTTTTCATTGTCTGCATATATTTTGGTTGTTGACGAGGTTCCACCTTCTCTAAAATTCATCTTTGTCCCTCTTGCAAAGGTTGGTTGTGCGGCTCTTGCTTTGCCACCTCAAGTTAAGTCACTTGCCTCTTCTATTAAGGGAAATTTGTTTGACTCTTTAGAGGATATCATGACACTATCTACAATCTCTACATGGTCATTGACCTTTGCCTCTCAGGAGCTTTTGTATGAGAATGTGGAAGTTGCATTTTCCTTAGCTCTTGCTATTGGTGAGGTGCCTGGTGCTTCCCTAACGATTGTCCTTCTTTGATCTCGTCCCCCCCCTCTCTCTCTCTCTCCATATGATCAAGATTGGGAGGATGATGATGTGATGGTAGAGATCTTCTAGGACAACACCTTTTTTCTAATTTAAATTGGTATTGTTCTTGGCTTACATTTAATTCTCCATATGTTACATTCTTATTTTTGATATGAATCCTTTCCATGTAAGAAGCTAATCTTTTTTTATAATTTAAACGAGGATAGTGTAAATAATCTAAAAATTCAAATGTATTTGCTTTGTAAAAAGAAGCTCTCAATGAATTTTGATTAGAGAGTTTTAAAGGATTCAACCAATTGTCTCGATCATCAAATATTATCGAAAGACCCACGTTATTCAATAATTCCATGTAATTTTTTCCATTATCGAATACATCAATAATCAATTCAATTATCGGTTCTCATTCAAACCTAATGGTGCTATTGTTTTTTCATTGATCGAGGATTCAATATTAGGAATTGACTTAGATTTTTTTCTCATTTTCAATTGGATTGATATTAATCTCATCTGAGATAATCTTATAAATTTTATTATCAAAATTTTTATTGGGATTTCCAAACCAATGCCAATGTTGAGTAGTACATAATTCAACTAGATTGAACACTCTATTTTTTAAATTATTTTGTTTGGAAATGGACAAAACATAATCTAATCTTTTTTGAAAGATTTCAATCTAAATGGACAATAGAAAAGCATTCAAATTCCAATTTTTATTTTCAATAGTTCGGAAAATAGAGCGATTGAACCATTCTTTCTGACATATTCTCCAACTTGATGAATGCTGGGTAATTGTATCTTGTGTTACATTATTCAATTTTATCCAATTTGTTTGAACTGGATCTTTTAAATTGCGACTTAATGTTTTGATTAAATAGATTCTATTTAATATTTTTCATAATTCAAAATTGAATTCCATATAGTATTTATTCAATACTTTTTGTAATTTCAAATAGTATTTATTCAATATTTATTGTAATTCCAAATAGTATTTATTCCATACTTTTGTCAATTGAAGAAAAAATCTATTGAATGTTTTTACGAATTCAATATAGAATCTTTTCAATACTTTTTTTCAATCCAAATAATACTTCTGGACTGATTTTGAAAAAGCATACTCATCTAGTACAAGTTCAAATTCTAAATTGTCCAATATAGTTTTAGATTCTAAATCGTCCAATACATAATTTGATTTTAAAGAATAATTAGAGTATTCATTAAATACTTTTGATAAAAATACATTCTTCAACAAATGGAATCTCTTAAATGTTTTTTCAAAATGCTTGTTAATTTGAATATTGTATTTATTCAATATTAGTTGAATGAAAATTTCGAGGTTACCATCCTTTGCTATTTGATTTGTATATTGATGATCTTTATCAAGAATATTGAGTAGCATAAAGAAAGAATGATGCTTTAATTTATCTATGTAATTGAAGATCTTGTTCAATAATATGTTCTTGTTGAGTTCAAATAATTCATTCATGCGATAATCCACATCCAGGACAATTTCATTATAGTAGCCCCGATTAGGCTTAGTTATTGATAAAGTAAATTGATCCGTTATTTTAAGAACACATTTTTTCAATTGAAAATCATCATTTAATGATAATTCTTCTTTATTTTGATCACAAGATGAAGAAGATCTTGAAGATAAAACTCCATCTCAATATAGTCTAGAAATGTAAGCCAAGAACCACACCAATTTAAATTAGAAAAAATTCTAAGCATTCTAAAAAATCTAATCATTTCTCCTACTCTGTTAAAGCAGGAGGAATTACATTGCGAAATTTTGATGAGATAGAAGTTCCTATAAAAATGAATCAACAATAAGGGAATTATGCAAGAAATAAAAAATAAAAATCCAATGAAGATATAAAGAAAAATATCATATTCCCAAACATTTAGTATATATTTCCATGTACATCAAATGATATTGATGTACCTCGACTACTGTGTTATTTATTGACCTCAATAAATTGGAAACATCCAAACGGGGTAACGAAAGATTCAATTTCGGGAGAATTTTCTCTCTAAATTCCCACTTTAGAAGTCTCCAAAATTGATGATAAAGTGCCCACAAAATATTCAAATTGTGATTCCAATTTTGCTTGATATTGTGTGGGATTGATACCAACTGATCACTACTATTTATTGGTATTTCCAGAAAAGTAGCTAAGAACATATTTTTAGTATATTTCCAACCCGTGGAAGTAAAAAGCCATAACCATGCGCTATATGTTTGAAACAAACCCCATTTCTCAAAAAGAATATTTATTTGAAGGGTCTTAAAAGAAAATAAAAACTTTAGTTCTGAAAAGTTATTGAAAAAGTCACCTATGGTTTTATCTTCCACTATGTGGTTCAAACTTTCTATTGAACTATATTTTTCTTTTTCTGCAAATTTATTCATTCACAAAGGTATTTCGAATAGTAGACCATCTTGCTAAGAAATTTGAATAAGGTCTATGTTGGAACTAAAACTGTTTTTAGACTACTGGTTACATGTGTTTTCTTTTGAATCTGAACTATTTAAAAAAGGATAGCAAGAGTTTTTGTCAAAATTGACAATTTGTGGGATTATTAAAGGAGTTTTATAAATATCTTCAATCGAGAAAAAATCTATATTACTATGAATAATAGAGTTCAATTTATTAAGTAAATTAGACGATTTATGCAAATCATGGATTAGCACTTGGTCACATAAATATTGATCCAATAATCTGTTTACTTGTGACTTTATGAGTGAGATAGTTTCTTTCTTTGAGTACATAGCTCTCATCTCACCAATACACAAAGAAAAAAGATTGTTATGAATCAAAACTAAATTGGGAACTAAATTTAATAATTGTCTTTATGTTACAATCTTATTTTTGATATGAATCCTTTCCATGTAAGAAGCTAATATTTTTTTTTTAATAATTTCAATGAGGATAGTGTAAATAATCTAAAAATCCAAATGTATTTGCTTTCTAAAAAGAAGCTCTCAATGAATTTTGACTACAGAGTTTTAAGGGATTCAATCAATTGTCTCAATCATCGAATATTGCCAAAAGACCCACATTATTCAATAATTCCAAGTAAATTTTTTTCATTATTGAATACATCAATAATCAATTCAATTATCGATTTCTCATTCAAACATAATGGTGTTATTGTTTGTTAATCTGAAAAGTGAATTCTAATGTGCACTTGATACTAAAATTTGGGACTAATTTGATAGGTCTAGGGCATTGGGTTCTTTGGTCCCAGAGACTATATTGAGCTAGAAACTAGAAATCTGCAAATTAAAATGCTTTGGATCAAAACTGCCAAATTCTGCACTTGACTGAGGAGGACCAAGGCATTGGGTGCTCCCGTCCTTAAGATCCGGGGCCAAATTCTGAAAATGGGTCCATGACAGATTGCTAAGAACTCCCGAAAATTGCCTTCTTTGATGGAAACCTGTACCTGTGCTTGCAAGCTAGAAAAATGGTGTGTTTATGACTATATAGGGTTTTGACTTAGTCAAGCCCCTTATTTTGGTGATTTACACCTCCACAAATAGCCAATAAAGTATTGAAAAGTGTGTGTGCCCTATAATCTCATGTGTTTGTAAGATTCCTATGAGCTAAAATGCAAAACTAGAGTTCTACCCTATGTTTAGAGTAAAAAACCCTTAATGAATATTTAATGTAAATGTTTCAAATCACAAATGCAATAAGGATCTAAAGCAATAATGTAAATCTGAAAATGAATGATATGTAGATCTGAAAACTCACATAGAGATATGAAAATAACATGAAACCATATGTACCAAACCCTACGGGAGAGGTACAAACCAATCAATAGTCGATGATTTCCTTATTATTATTCAACATCTCCTAAGCTTCCATGGATGATGAAAAAGGTTGATGAAGACTTGACAAATGATGAATTTGCTAATGATAGACTTCACACAAAACTTGTACTTTCAGTTCATAAAAGTCTCCTTCAATTGCTTGATTGTTAGATCCTTCAAATGAGGAAAGCAAAGGTTATATATATGAAACCCTAACTTTAATTTTGGTCATAGGCCGACCTAGAATTGATAAAATTTCACACAAAGCAGGATTTAAACATTATAATAACCTCAAATTAAGATCCCAAAATTCGGGGAGCAAAAGTCGGGATCGATGTGGTGGTCGCATCAGTCCGACTGACTTTATTCTAATTTTTCAAGGATGTAAGGTATCATGATTACAAAGTCAAATCCAACTTGGCGTGTCAATTCAAGGTGTTTAGCCTTAAAGATGAGAAATAGGACTTTATTACCTAACTAATTAATTAATTAGTTAAAGAAAATAAAATAAAAGGGGCACACTTAGGGTTAAGGGCCCAATTTTATAGTATGTGGGTTGATGAGAGATGACCTTAGATTTAATTAAATGCTTAAAGAAACCTTGAAAATGCAATAATTAATGGGACTCACTAAGGCAGGTGCTAACCTAAGTGTGGAATTGTAACCCTAATTAAGGATGTACAATTAATGATGCTACACTAATTAATCTTGGAAAACTTCTTACACATCTTTTTTCTCTCTCACATTATAAAGCTTTCTCTTGGCTCCCTTCATTACTTCATTCTTGAGAATCCATCACCATTATAACCACTTCATGTTTCAAGAGGGTTTGGTGATTCTTCTCCTCTCTAGAAACCTCTTCGCTTTTCAGGTGAAGGGGAGTTTATTCGCTTTTCTATTTGCATTCATCATCTTATCTATCACCATAGCATATATAGTATCTCTTTTATTTTGTATCTCGTTTATTGGTTTATCCATTATCTATCTTGGTTGTTCGTGGAGGTGGAAACACCAACATGGGGGTTTGATTGTGGCAAACCTCTAAAACACAACCCCATCATTTTCTCTTTTTGTTTTGTATGTAGGTTGCTAAAGAAAGAGATATGTTTGTTGGAGACTTCATTCATAGACCTATTGTATCATCTTCTTCCTTTCCTTTGTCATTTATTTCTTATTTGTAGTTAGTTTAATGTCTATTAGACATCTATTTCACTCAAAATGCATCAAAAACCCATCATGTTGCATTGTCATCCACAACCCACTTGTGCATCCTTGGGTAAAGAGTTAATAGAGGTCACTAGAAGATCTCTGTGATGTCCCCTTTTAGATTATGTAATTAAAATCTTGTGATCTATTAGCACTTGATAGCTATCATGCTTTGTGCTTATCCTGAGTAGAGAGATGGATTGAGTGAGTCACTAGGAGGTTACCAAAGGCCTTTCAATGTGGTTTACTTTTTTTTCCTATCTACAATATTCCAATGCTTCTTTTTTTAACCTTCTAAAAGCTTGCATTTAAATTGTAATTGGAGGAGATTCTATTTCTTTACCATTAACTATCATAGATGGTATGAAGATTAGAGATAGAGACAACAACTAAGGTACTTATGTGTCCACCTATCTATCTAGAGTGCTATTTTTTTATCCACCACCCCTCTACTAATGTTTTATCCATTGCTCTGAGTTGTATGTATAAATTAATGCATCTTGGGAAAAAATGGACGTGCGACAATTTCTAGTGTTTGCTAATTTTTTGGCCTAATACAATTTTCAGTGTGAGACAATTTTCACTGTGTTGCCCCATTTTTAAACATCCAAAATTTAAACTTTTGCATTATTGACCTTTTCGTATTGGCCTACTTGCAAAAACAATCATGTCTCAAAAATCACAAAGTGTCAAGAGAAATCATCTTATGAGCATGTTCTTGGTACCATTTTGAGCATTGTGGCAATGTTTTGTGAAAACCCACCTCCCCGTCTGTGAGATTTTAATGCTTCAATTTTTGCCACCCTTTGAAAAATTTCAAAGCATAGTTCTCGGGTTTACGTCGTGAGAAAAGACTCTTGAATTGTCATTTACTCCTCACAAATCTATGTTTAAAATTTCAAGGTCAAATTCTATCAATCAAAAATTACGATTTGAAAATTTAAACTCTCACATTTGAAAGTTGCAAATCCTAACTTTTGCATCTTTTAATCCAAAATCCTAACTTCTTGCACATGATGCTTCCAAAGTTGCTTCCAAACCCCAACTTTTGCGTGGAATTTTTGAAAACCTTGACTTTCTACATCTTTGCCCTCCAAACTCTAAATTTTGCGTTTGGAGAAGCCCAAACCTTAACTTTTTACGTGAAATCTTCAAGAACTCTAAATTTCATGTTTTTGATTTTCAAGAACCTTCACCTTCAAATTTCTTGTAACCGTTTTTCAAGAACAGTTGAAAAGCTCTATGCCAATGAAAACTGTATTCTCTAGCAGTCTGCAATTTGTATATGAATTTACGCTGAGTATTTCCAATAACATCTAGTAGATGTGCATGCCAATGTGGAAGCTACATGACAAAACCCGCAGGTTGTTTGAAAGAATGCATGCCATAATTGCAGTACCTACACAAAATGGATTTGTTCAATCGGCCTTACAAAGGTAGAACAAGGTTTATGAAATGTCTGATAAAAATACCAGGATTGTAGACATGCTTTGGAAGAGGCTATGGACGTCCATTAAAACGTAAAGGATAGAGGACTTTAATCTGATGTCGCTGCTACAAATGCTCTCATCGGCATGTCTGCAAAATGTGAGAGAGTTACAGCATGCCATGTGAAGGATATGCACACAAAATACTGGTTGCAAAGGCTTTAGAAACTATCTAGCAACGGCAATGGCAAGTGTAAAACTAAGTTTCAAACTCTACAATCTTTTCTAATTGCCTCTCTGCTGCGCAAAATGGAAACGCTCCAGTGGACATGTGTACAAAATGTGGAGGCACAGATAAACTATGATATCCATCTGACAGAGAAGTGTCATCTCATGGAATGTAGTGATGGCAGAGTGTCCTACACGCGGTTTGGAGAAATGGCAAACTTGGAACAGGTTATAAACATCCATAAATGTATGTCGATAAGGAGATTTTGTCAGATGTTGTAGTTCAAAGTGCTCTCATAAACATATATGCAAAATGTAGAACGGAGGCTAAGGTGTGCCAATTGTTTGATAGAATGCCTGAAAGAGGTGTCGTTTCATGGAACGCATAATGGCATGTTATACACAAATATATTTGTTGAAAAGGCTATAGAAACTCTCAAGCAAATGCATAAACATAAGCGAAGCCCATGAATTGTTTGACAGAATGTGTCAAAGACATAGCATCTCATGGAATGTTGTGGCCGCGAAAATACACAAAAATGGCTCGTTGAAGATGATTTATAAAATTTGAATGCAATGCACGATATGTGTTTGTTAAAATGCCTCAAATCGATGCCATCTCATGAAATGCCATGATTATGAGATGTGTGCAAAATAAATCAGTTGATAACAGTATGGTCGCTTTCAAGCATATGCTAGAAGTTGGTGTAAAGATAGCATTAAGATAGATTATAGCAGTGCCCTCTACACTACCACATCGAAATGATAGCATTAAGATAGATTATCGTTATCCCTCAAAGCATCGAGGACAGAGGAATTTCATTAGATGATGTAATTGCAGAAGCTCGCGTTTGACATGTACGCAAAACATGAAGTCAAAAATAAGCTGCTCAAAAGACCACCTCAATGTCACTTGATTTCAAGGAAAGCAATGATTGCAGAATACACTAAAGCGGACTTGCTGAAGATTCTTTAAGAACTCCAAGTAATTGCGATATGTGGAAGACGAGACAAGACATTTGAGTTGTTTGACAAAATGCCTCAATGAGATTCAACTCACAGAGCAATGATTGTAAGATGTCTACTGCACTCTGTAAATGAATGCGAACCAATATAGAAGCATAGAACGAGGCATGTGATATGTTTGAAAGAATTTCTCAAAAGAGAAGTCAACATGTGAAACACAATGATTACACCATCTAAACAAGGTAGAATTGTTGAGAAATCTCCAGGAAATGTGTTTGGAAAAGCCCAAATCTTCCTGCCTACGCAAAATGGGAGCCTTTGAACAGTTTATGGACGCGTATCAAAGCATAATGGATAGGAAGATTTTTGTCGAGTATTATGGTTGGATAGAAACACTCTGGCCGATATGAATATAAACTTTTGAAAGCATAGACATAGCACACGTGAATTGTTTGACAAAATGCATCAAAGAAACGTGGTCTCATGGATGCCACAACTGCAGATTTTGCAAGGAAACTCTCAAAAATATTTGAACTAATGAAACACTCTCAAGTGCATCCTTACATTATAAGCTCTATTATGTGTAGAGACAAATCACCTTTACAGATGAGAGAAATCTATGCAAATTAAAGGTACCAGCTTGGAAAATGAAAAGTGGTGTATAAGAGTATTTAATTTCAAGTTGGCAAACCATCTGCTAACGCCAATCGAAGGATAGAAGAATTTGTTATATTTTGTGTTACAGTAGTCATGCTATACTTGCATGCAAGCCTAGAATCACAAACAAAACAAGACATGCCAGTGAACTTTTTGATAGAAAGCTCAAAGAGAAGTAATCTCATGGGTTACAGTGACCGTGGTCTTGCACAAAACAGATTTGTTGAAAAGTCTTTAGAAACATTCAATCAAATGCAATTGGGAGACATAAAAGGTAATTGTGTTTTAATTCCCTGCTGTGCGAACGGTGAACTAAGCATTTTTGCCAGATGTTGCAGTGTAATACATGCATGCGAAAGGTGGAATCGAAGTCAAGGTGCAAGAACTGTATGAGACGAGTGCCTTTAAAAACAAAAGAAACATGTCGTCTCATGAGAATCCACATTCTTGGTTTGATTGAAAAGCCTTTGGGAATGGTTGAGCAAAGAATTTGAACATACATAAATTGGATGCAGGAATTTTTAGAGAAACTTGTAATGACATTTTTTATTTACATTATGTATGGAAAGGATTTTGGACTTGTATATTTTCAAAAGGATAATGAAGAATGCATCTTAGTTTGTGTGTTCTAAATGTATGCATGTGTTATCCTTACCAATTTCTCGTATGTTAAATTGGTAGTCTTTTTATGCATATGTGATCCGTGCGATTGATGTGTTGATATTCAAGCAATCTTTGGGGTCTTAGTTTGAATGTGTTAGAGTAGCCTATCTCTTCGTATGTTGAGATTTGTAATTCTCCTTTCGTCATCATCTTAGGGCTAAAACATTTTATGTTATAAACTCTTGTAATTTGTTTCCAGATGGGAAATCTCAGTTGACGTTTATATGTCTATCATTGGGGTTTCTACCTTTTATGTTTCTTTAGTTTTACGTTTTCTCCTTTATGTACTTTAATGTTAAAAGTACACAAAATTCCTAAAAAACCCTATCATATGAGGGAACTGCCCCTCTCAAACGCAAAGGAAGATTGTGATATTGCCACAATCTCTCCAACTTTTGGAACATTTGTCACTGCTCTTCGGACTAACAGGGTCAGTTTTAGAGAAACAATCATAGTGACAAATCTATTTACCGACACACCGTTTGTCATTTTTTTTGCCTGATAGAATTTTTGACATGAGACAATTTTTCAATGTGGATTCCCCACCCAAAATATCCTATCACTTTATTAAATGTCTTGTTTGTAGCGAGCTTTAGTCTAGCAATAATCCTTTCAAGAAATCGTAGTTCATATTATAAAGCCATCAATCTTGTTAAGGAGAACAATGTTTTAACTTATAAAAGGGAAATATTGATTTGCAAGCAAATACCAAAACTTTAAAGGGTGGATGAAAAAGTTGCGTGTTACACAAGCATTGCATTCAATTGGTGATGTGGAGCCTTGAAGAAGTTTTATCAAGAACTTGATCACTGTCACTTTCATGACTTAAATTTTTGGGTCCATAATATGCTTAGTAAGATAGAGCTCTTTCGTAGAGACACAGTTCACATTTGTAGAATTGAGAAAAACATGAGGTCAAACCACCTGTAAGGATGTCACTTCAGAAATTTGACCATGATTGACCATACGTCTAGAGTTGTACGAATCAAACACGACTAGAATTTTTTTAATGCTTAAAAAATAATAAAGCTGTTTTTTTATTATCAATGCTAATGCATGACGAGTTAGGAAAATATTTAGATAAATTTCTTTAAGGTATCTCAAAACTACACATTAAAAATTTATAAAAATATGTGTAGAAAAATATTTAGAGGAAAATAATCATATAATTATATCTACACAATCCTTTTAATAATGCATTGATGAAGACTGAAAGACAGACAAAGATACAACTATAAATCTGAACTTACCAAACATTATATATAAAGAATTTCACGTGTTTATAATGAAATTTATCAATCAAATTTGTAGCCAAAATATTGACATGAGACAAAAAAATGTGGGAGGATCAAATTAAAATTCTATTATATATTTTCTTGCAAACCATGGAATGTATATAATGGTAGACGATCCTATGATAGCAAGCAGTTGCAGGCATATGCAGAATCAACATAAAAAATATTATTCCTAATTTTAGCTATTCTTCGCTTTATCTTAACCAAGCCTAGAGTAGAGAAGTGAAATGTATTTCCTTTTGAAATTAATATAATCTTTTGTTACATATCAAATTTTTTTATTGTTTTTAATTATTTGAAGCATTTTTACACAATCCTCCCACATTAACAATGTAAGCAAAACAAAGTAATTCTAAAATAAAATAAAATAAATATAAACAAATAAAATACTATGTTCAAAATAAATATTAAAACAAAATCCGAAAATATATAGATTACACTAGTCATATATTTAAAAAATAGAATATACGCAATAATTGTCAAGTAAACAAAATAGATAATGTAAAACAATTATGAATAGCATAATTAAAGTTAAGTTTTCTTCTTTACAATTAATATTTGGTAGATTTTGATTAGCAAATGATTTGTTTCTAGATATCTTTTATAGTTGGATTCATTCATTATGAATTCCATAATCCAATAAAATAAAATAAAGTAATTCTTCAATACTTCTAAAATCAAACAAAATAAATAAAATACTTGAAAAATAGCCTTCAATTTTTAGTTGTTTGGTTTATGTTATATTTAAATTATTTAAAATAAATAATTTTTTACAAGCCTCTTGTAATGTCTAAATAAATACGCTCAAGGACACAACACAAACATATCTAACATGCACAAACTTGACTACATTATATGTGTGTGTGCGTGCACACACACATGCACGTATATGTATATGTATGTGCATGTGTATGTGTATGCATATGTATATATCTGTGTATGTGTATGTATGTATGTATGGATATGTGTGTGTATGTATATGTATACATATGTATGTATATATATGTATATATACACACATATATGTATGTATATATGTATACATATTCACATATATGTATGTGTGTATATGTATATGTATATACATATATGAATTAGTAATATTAAAATGCTTTGATACCAAATTAGAAAACTAAAGACATTCAAATATAGAGCTCCGATACCAAGAAAAAACAAACTTCTGAGATGACAACTCAGATTTGCCAATCACTGGCAATATACAGTGGAAGCATAAACAAATAATGGAGACATGCAATTTCTTTGCTTTCTATTAAACCCAAAGCTTACTTTTACAAAATAAACAACAAATTCAAAAAATAAACTAACTATTGATTACTACATATTACAAATCAAATTTGCAACATTCTAGAGCCACTCCTAAACACTAAACAATCTGGAGTTTCTCTAAGCTCTCTTACAAACTACAGAGCTTCTTAGATCTCTCTCTAACTCACACGTTGCTCACTTGGAGCTAGAAATGCCTGGAGCAATCACTGCTCATCAAGAGCCACATGATGTTTGGAGAAATCGCGCTCTTAACACAAACTAACACACAACTACTACTACAAACTCTGAATCACTCAGAGAACAAAAAATATTTTGCTTGTTGTTGCATACATTGACTCACTATCTAACATTGGGAAACATTCTTCTATTTTCTTGTGGGGTTGTCGACACAAAAATTCCCCCTCAAATTCAAATTCAAACTTACCTACTAGTAATAAATTCAACTAGTTGTTGCTACTGCAATGTCAGGAGCAAGTTGGGGAAGCAATCCCCAAATCAATCTTCTACTCTACAAGCTAAATTTACTCACTAAATTTACTCTTGGTTGCTCCTAACAAGGTAGGAGTGCATGAGAGAGCACGAGAAGGTTCAAGAAAATATTTAATTTCCCAACACTCCCCCTTTGTCCTAAGTTGTCAAACACGATCAATCTTGATCCAAATAAACTATTCCCAAATTTCTTCTTAGGTGCTCAAAACTGTCCTTGCTCAATGGGTTAGTGAAAATGTTTGTTAGTTGTTACTTAGACCTACAAAATTTATTTTAATTTTACCATTTTTAACTAATTCTCTGATAAAATGATGCATGATTTCAATGCGCTTGATTATTCCATGAAACACATGATTTTTTGTCAAAGCTATTGATGAAACATTGTCACAATAAATTGTGGTTCCATCCTCTTATTCTTCCTTCAAGTCTGCCAAGATTCTTCTCAACCAAATAGCTTGACATGTTGCTACATTTGCTGCTACATAATCAACCTTAGTTGTAGATAGGGCAATGATGGGTTGCTTCTGCTGGTGTAAATTATGTCTCATAATTACACTTTACTTAAGTTGACTTAGGGTAATGCATTTCGTAGTAGTTTGGATATGAGACACTTAGGGAAGTGTGCAGATAGGGTAGTTGCTTGTAGGATAAATTCCACCTTTTGTGGTCTTATCTTGTTGTTATATTCCACCTTTGGTGGGTGATCCACCTCTTGTGGAATACTTTATTATTTCTCCTACCTACCCTCACCTACCCTTGTTTCTCATTGAGTCACATATCATAATTGTGTGCACATATATCCATATGGCCTTGCTTTTATAAGCAGGCTCATCTACAATTGTATGTAATTTTTGACAATCTAGTTGATGCTATTTTGCATCTTTATTAGAATATAATTTATTCTTATCAATATTTTGTATCTTGTTGTGCTATTCATTGAGCTCTTGATCTTGGCTATTTTTGACAAATTCTTACATGGTATCAGAGTCATTGGAGTGCCATTGCGTAGTCATTTTGAAGAGAATTTTGATGCAATTTGGAGTTTTGGATTTGTGGCTTTTTTTTGTTGCAGGTCAAAATTGGAGCTTGTTGGGCCAGATTTGAGGCTATCATTAGATTAAAGAGGTTTGATAAAGTCGGATTTGCCTTTTGTTTCATCCAAATCCAACTTCAGAGGCCAAATCTAGAGCCATTTGAAGTTTAGAGGTGCGGTGGCGATTTAGGTATTTTAATTATGGTGGCAATTTTAAAAAATCGATATCTTAATCATCCAGACTTCTTTTTCCGAGCTATATTTTTTTATTTGAGGTAGATTTTCGTTCTCTTCACAATGGTGTGAGATTTTTCTGATTTTCATACACAAATTTTTCAAAAATTGTGAAATCCCTGTTTTTGCAATTGTTGAGGCATTGTTTGGACTCATATGGACTCCTTTTTAGGTGCAATTTTTTTTGAAAGTGTATGATTTTTTTAGTATTTTATAGTGGTGCTATCAATTTTTAGTAACTATGATAAAAAAACAAATTTACTTTCAACACTTGATCTTTTTTTTTTGCTTATTTCGGCAATTTTAATGCTTAGATTTCAATTTGGTCTTTTGCATTAGCATTTTGAGTTTTATATAGCCTACTTGAGGCAGTTGTAATCTTGAAATCATAAGCCCACTTTTCTCTTGTTTAAAAGTGGCCCATTGTACACACACTACATATAAAGTGTCAAATTATCATTTTGGGGGGCTTCTTTGATTGAGTGACTTTGGGGGTGTGTTTTGTGTGATTGTATCTCTCTCTATATTTTGCTATTTCATTTTGTCACTATGGATTCTCCTAAATTACCACTTTTAAATCAACATAACTATGCTTCCTAGAAAATCAAATCATGGAGTAAGTTAATGGAAAAATGACTCATTCATTACATAAATGGAATAATTATAGCACCAACAGATCCTAAAGATGATCTTAAAGCTCAATTGGAATGGCTCACTAAAAATTCTATGGCTCTTGGAACTTTGAGAAAGTATATATTAGATGACCTCATTTTTCACATTAAGAAATGTACTATAGTCAAGGATGCTTGGGATATCTATGAGAAATTGTATGGTCAAGTTGATGAGATTAGGGGCTACAAGCTTGACAATAAAATCACATTGTTGGATCCCAAGAACTTTGATACAATCCAAGATTATGTCACAAAAGAAAATGGGCTAAGAGCAAAGCAAAGGATTGTGGAATTGACAAAAAGAATGCTCAATTGGTTTACAACTTGTTGGACAAGCTTCCATCAGAGTATGTAGCCTTTGTTTCTAGCTTTCACACCCATTGATTTACTCAAGGCGCCTCATACACTCCATCATCATTTGATGCATTCACAAAGATGTTGATACATAATCAATCAAAGTTGAATAAGATGGGGATTTTCAAGTCTTCAAAGTCCCAAGCTTTGGTGGCTAATAAAGAGAATCAAATCAATCAAGGAAAAGACAAGAACCAAAAGCAATCTAAGCCAAAGCCACAACAAGATAGAGCACAATCCTCTTCTCCACAACATGGCGATTCTAAATCCTCACCTAAGGAGAAATCATATAAGAAGAAACTTTTTTGTGCATGTTGCAAGAAGTCGGGACATGATGAACACCATTGTTACAAGAAGGATATTAATGAATTGAAACATCTTCTTGAGAAGAATAGAATCAGTTTGCCTCCTAGAATGTCTACTTCAACTTCTTCTTCCAAAGAAAAGGGATTTGATAAAGGAAAGGATCACACTTTTGGGACAAGTAAAGGACAAACTCTTTGTGCTATTACATGTCATGATTCAGGGAGATGGTTTCTAGATTCAAGAGCTTCTCATCCTATGACATCTTCACAGTCTATGTTCTCTTCATTTGAGCCTTGCAACATGCCACCAATTTTGATGGGCAATCATACCTATATGAATGTAATTGGGAAATGATCTATTTCTATTGGGGATAACTGCTTTAATGATGTGTTGTGTGTACCTCATTTGACAAAAAATCTTCTTTCCATCTATTAGATCACTCGTGGGGAAACAAGGAAGACTGTAGAGTTCACACATGATTCAATTTGCATTAGAGACTTGGAGAGTAGATCAATCATTGCAACCGGGGTGGTGGATCATTCATCTCGATTGTACTCCTTTTTAGATTTTGGTCCTATTATGAGGTTGATTCTTCACATGAGGATCACACTTATTATGTGGATTTTGATATCGAGGAGAACTTTGGTTACTTGAACTTGGGTGTTCTCACATGTGATCTTGTCCTTGAGACTAGCATTTCATCTCCTGCCATTGATATCACATCTACTATTACACCTGATAATTTAGATATTGCAACAGTTTTGCCTTCTTGTGATTCAATGTAGTAGGACATACCTTGTCTTCCAGTGATAGATCCTTAAGATTACTACTTGATAGACATTTTAGGTTTGTTTGTTGAGTCCTACATTGCAGATTTGGGAGACATCATTGATGATATTCATCTTCTCTTTGATGGAGATGATCCTTCTTCTATTGTTGTGAGGTAACACTCTAATCCTCTTGTTCATTCTCTACATGATCATTCTTTCGAGGTTGATATGATCGTGGATCCTTATGTACAACTTTTGGAGTAGGTCACTTTAACCTTAGAGGAGACACTTGAGTGTTTGGATCATGTTCTACATTCATCCTCACTAGATCTTGGATTGTCCTTTGCAGCAGTGTTGACTAGTATACTTGATTTGGAGGGGGCAACTTTCAACATCAACATGGAGACACTTGAGTAGTTTTCAAAGACTCCATACATCTTGAGATTTTTTCCTACCTCTTCCCTTCATGATTTTGGAGACGTCATGGATACACCTTTGGTTTTGTTTATTCCTAAGGGGAGGGACATTGTTTGACAACTGTAGAGCAGTTTCTTCATTCAGTTTCAAGCTTCTACCATTGGTACAAATTCTACATTGAGGGGGGGCTACTTGGTCTCTCTTCTTCTCTCTTATGGGGGGGGGACTTTTTCCTCACATGGGGGTTTTTCCTTCTCATACTTCTTCTTTGAGAGTTCTTTTGTATAGTTTTCTCCTCTCTTTTGGGGGGATTTTTTCCCACATGGTTTTGTCCCTTTCTCCATCTGTGAGAGATTGTATTGCATTTTAATTTGTACATGGGTACCTAACATGGTCTAGTAGTCGGGATCCATCTGGCATTGTTAGCTTGAGTTTACATTCCCCTAAGTTGCACTTAAGGGGGGTTGTTGGTGTAATTATGTCTCATAATTTCACTTTACTTAAGTTGACTTGGGGTAATGTATTTTGTAGTAGTTTGGATATGAGACACTTAGGGAAGTGTGCACATAGGGAAGTTGCTTGTAGGAGGAATTCTACCTTTTGTGGTCTTATCTTCTTGTTATATTCTACCTTCGATAGGTGATCCACCTCTTGTGGAATAATTTATTATTTCTCCTACCTACCCTCACCTACCCTTGTTTCTCATTGAACCACATTTCATAATTGTGTGCATTCACATATCTATATGGCCTTGCCTTTATAAGCAGGCTCATCTACATTGTATGTAATTTTTGACAATCTAGTTGATGGTATTTTGCATCTTGATTAGAATACAATTTATTCTTATCAATATTTTATTTCTATTGTGTGTTATTCATTGAGTTCTTGATCTTGGCTATTTTTGATAAACTCTTACAAATTTCTAGAAGCCCATGAGATTACACCCGAACCCAAATGAAACATATACCCTAATGTTCTCTTCCTATCATCTTCACTTCTTGCCCAATCACTATTCATGTAACCGACTAGCCTAAAATAATTTTTTGTATTATACAAAATACCATGTCCCATGGTGCCATTCCCATCCCTTAGGATTCTCTTACTCACTTGCCAATGGGTTTCCTTTGGAGTCTCCATAAATCTAGAAATCAGACTCATTGGATGCATTATATCATGCCTAGCTATTGTCAAATACATTAAACTTCCAACCAAACTCTTGTACATTATTGGATTCAAATTGTTGCTACAATCTTCCTTGCTCAACTTAAAACCTACGACTGTTGGTGTAGGTGCAGACTTACTATTATGCATTTTAAATCTCTTCAAGATCTCATTTGCATGCTTTTCTTGAGAGATAAATATGCCATCATGCATTTTTTTTACTTATATGCCTAGAAAATACCTCAAGAGACCTAAATCTGTCATCTCAAACTCTCTTTTCATGGACTATTTAAAATTAGCAATGAGGAAATCATCATCCCCAATGAAAACTAAATCATCTTTATACAAGACAACAATGATAATTTCACCATTAGTTGTCTTCATGTAAAAAGTGGGCTCACCATCACTTTTTCTAAAGCCATTTCTATTCAAATATGAGTCAATGTTGTTTTACCATGCCCGTGGATTGCTTCAACCCATAAAGGGCCTTCTTCGGCCTATATACCTTGCCTTCATGACCCGAAACTTCATAACCAGGTGTCTACACCACATACACTTCCTCTTTCAATACTCTATTCAAGAAGGTGGACTTCACATCCATTGAAACACCTTCCATTTATGTTAGGCTACAATTGCTATGATTGCCCGCACAATTCCATCCTTGCAATAGGGGCATACACCTCAGCATAATATCTCAAACTATCTTTTGTATACATTGATAATCAATCTTACCTTGTGTCGCTCTACTCTTCCTTCAACATTGCTCTTGGTCTTATAAACCCATTTCACTCCAATAACTTGCTTGTTGGGAGGCAAATCAGTTAGCTCCCATGTTCTATTCCTTTTTATTGCATCTATTTCCTCATCCATGGCCTCACATCATTTCTCCTCTTCAATAGAATCCTTAAAATAAAGAAATATGAGAAAATAATGAAAAATTCACATTTTCATCAAACCCATCATCACACCTTTCATTTTGGTAGATCTCCCTTAGACTCTTGGTCTTATTTAGCATTAGGGAGGTGAGAGTGGGGTTTGAAATCTCACTTTCTATGCAAACTCTAATTGGAGTCGTCAAGATCTCTCTAGAGCCATCTACAGTTGTTTGCCTGCTCATGTCAAGAGCTATTGATGCAGGAGCACTAGAGTAGTTCAAACCAGTTTGAGCAGTTAACTATGGAGTTGCTTGGAGGTCATGGCATTTCTTCATGTTCGAGAGTTTAGCGTTGTGGATTTGGATTTATCACCTTGAGTTCATTTTATTTATCATGTTTGAGGTTCATGGCATTTGGATTTGATTCCGTTGAGATATCGATTCCGATATTGACCCGACTGATGTGTTCTTACCAGTTAGTCTTGCAGTGTGTTGAGCGAAGATGATTTCGAGTTGTGGTTGATCTTTGTGACTTGCAGATCATTGATTTATGTTTCTTATGCCTTGTCTGATGTTTTCGGAGAACCGCGTTATGTTTTATGCATTTTGAAGATGTTCTTAGCTGACATGTTGTCGTTAGCACGTTTCATTGTGAACCGGTTGGTCTTTGGGCCGACTTGATCAAGTTGTTATTGTATGCAGGAAAATGAAGTGATGAAAACGAAAAAGTCAGATTCAAAAGACCCACGCACCAATGAGACTCTTGGTGCAAGTATATAAACTATTTGAAATAGTTCAACTTCCCAAGGGGTGTCCCATTGTTCTCTATCTCACAGGATCCCTAAAGTCAATGTTTTGCTCTCACATCATTGAGCAAAGTGACTTAGGAATGACAACTCCAAGAATGAGTAATGTTTGATTTATATGTATGAATGCATTCTAAGATGTATGATATTGAATCTATGATGATTAAGCTAGTATGGAGATGATGCTATGATAACGGATTACCAAATTTATCCTAACATGATATACTAGTCTAACATGGATATTCTATGGTATACAAATGCTTCTAAATGCTATTATGATGATTTAATAAAGAGAGGATAAAATGCTTAGTATTTAGACTATAATGTAGATGCATAAAATATTATTGGTTTGAAAATGAGGAATGAGAGCTCTATTTATAGGGAAAATAGGGCAATGGATGGTCAATATTGAATAATCTTAACAAGGGCCAGGATTGAAAGTTAATCAATCCATGTTTACAATTCTCACCAATGAAATGGTGGCAATTGTCAACAAGAGGTTGCTTGAGAGGAGATGTAAGAAGCATTAAATGATTGAGAAGACATGAAGGTTACCTTAAGAGGTAAGGGTTAATGTTAGGTTAGGGTTATCCATTGGATAAAGCTTTTACCCAAGTGGTAAACTCTTGTGCAAGGGTTAAAGGGATAACCGAGGTTAAAGCCATGAATGCTTGATGAGATGCTTGGGTCAAAATGATTGTTAAGTTAGAGGAAAGTCTCTAACCAAAGGTCAAAGTTGAGTTAACCATAAATGGTTATGTAAGAGCCTTTAATGGTTTAGAAGACTTTTAGAGGTTAACCATTTGAAGACATAAAGCCTTTAATGGTTATTGAAGACTTTGGAGGCTTTGAGAAGTGACTTCTTTTTGCTTAGGAATGTGACAATAATTAGGAGATGAATTAGGCTAAATTGGAAGGGATAAGAAGAATCTAGAAGGGGGTTTAGGAGACAAGTGGGAGATGTAGGAAAATGCAAGTGGATGGAGGAGGATTTTAATTAAAATAAAATTAGTTTATTTCAACAAAAATGGATGCAACTTGCATAAATACAAGTGGGTGGATTTAATAAATAAATTAGATTTATTTATTTGCAAGGATCAATTTAATTAAATGTAAATTTAATTAAAAAGGGAGAAAGGGGAATTAATTAACTAAAGTGATTTATTTAATTAAAGGTTTAGAAAAGGTTTAGGTGAACTTAATTAAATAAATTGAGTAATTCATTTAATCAAATAGATGAATATAAAGAAATTAATTAAATATAATTTAATTAATAGGGGGAATGGGGTTAAAATAAATATTAAATATTTACTTAGGAAAGTGGTCAGATTTATACGTCTACATTTTGCCCCTCTTTGAAGTGACGTGTATGCACATGTTGATTCAAATAAAATTTTCCAGATATGCTATCAAAGTTTGATTGATATGATGTTGTGTGTTAAAATGTCGATATGATGCCCCAGATGTAGATTTGATGAACAATATCGATGATGCCCCCTTAGGAGATGAATCAAGGATTTAGTGAAAAATTGTCAAGTTGATGAACATTTTTGCATAAATTGCAATATGAGAATCTTGACTGCGTTGAATGCACATTGTTGATTCATCTCTCGAAAATGATGTTGATAAGGTTAAAAATGAAGAAGTGGGAGGAAAATACATGCCCCACTTATTAACCTTTTTGATTTTACCCTATTAAAAGGTAAAAAGTGACTTTGAAAAATCATTTGCACACTTGTCTCTTTATGATTGTGACAATTGGAGCTCTGACGATGATGTTGATTCCATACTCCTCGCATTGATTTGAGCGCGTTAGGCGACACCAGAGACCCGCCGCCTATGGCCCACTAGTAAGTGGTCAAAATCCAGCTTTGATTATGATTGATTTATTTTATTTTGGTCACGTTTTCAATTTTTGGGTCAGATTTTTTCGGTTTAGCGCGTCGGTTACACTGTCTAGCGCATACGATAGGAGTGTTAGTGCGTAGAAAAAACCTAAGAGTTTTAGCGTCTGGGGACCACATTGTAGCACGATCGGGGGGTAGGTTAGTGCATAGGATGATTTAGTGCATGAGGTCTGCATAGAAGCGCAATGGGTAGGTTGGGTAGTGCATAGGATAACCTAGCACATTGGTTAAACAGGGTAGCGCAATTGGAGTTCCAGTTAGCGTGTGGGATAGGTTTAGCACATAGGGTTTGATTGCTAGCACTTTGGTGGAAAAGAATAGCGCATAAGTGGCAACCTAGCACTTAGGAAACCTGGTTTAGCGCGTAGGGTCCAAAGTTGGTAAAAAGTGTGTGAAGAATGCGTCGTGAATTGAATAGATTAGATAGATGGTGTAGATGTTGATATGTGCCTGCTGATTGCTCTGATATGGGTCTTTATCCAATGTGAGTCCTTCTTTGTGATGATGTCTGATTCTGATATGCTATTGTAGGATGATCTGAGTCTTGTTGCTGTCAATAGGAATCGCTTTCGATATGGATTGCTAAGTTGATTGATTTTTGATATGGATCCTGATTTTGATTTCCGATAGGATTCGTGATTTTCAATATGGATCCTTGATTCTCGATATGGGTCCTTGCTTGATTTCTCGATATGGGTCTGAATTAATTTTAAGTCCTTGAGATGCTTTCGATATGGATCTTAATGTTTTTTTCAATATGGATCTTTGATTTACGATATGGATCATTGATATGGATTTGGATTTTTGATTTCGATATTGATCTTGATTTTTGATTTTGATATGGATCTGATTTATTCATGGATTGATGTGAATATGTTTATGATGTGTTCTTGAGATGCTTCATTGTTTCAAGTTGATTTGGCTTTGATTTGATATATCAGATGGATTTGGGAACTGATGATGGATACTTGTTGATTTGCAGGCAGAGCTTGGCGTGCTCCAGTCTCAAGAGCGTTTTCCAAGGCCATGGACACTGATTCCACGTTTGTCATAGGATGACAAAGATATTATTGAGAGATGTGGGTTGTCCTCCTTATTAGACATGCCTCGATATATCATTAACTGGGGTTTATTGACAGCATTGGAAGAGAGGTGGCACAGTGATATGAACACCTTTCACTTGGCAACTGGCGAGATGATAGTCACGCCTGGGGACTGTTATCGGATTCTACGGATTCCTGTGGTTGGGGGCTCTGTTACCTTATGAGCAGACTAAGGAAGGTGGGACAAAGGCTCTCCACTGCATCTTCCAGGATGATGGGATTAGTGGGTATGAGATTTTGTGGCAAGAGTTTTTGGATTTAGGTTACGCTTCGCTGCCATTAGTATTAGCAGGTTTCATTGGTGGATTTTTGTGTCCCGATCGTAGGTTGAAGGGACTAGCCTTTGGATGGGGTTGGTGCTAGAGGACACGGTGACGCAAGGATGCAGGTTTGCGTGGGGGTCCTGTATGTTGGCCCATCTATACAGAGAGCTTCACCAAGTGGTATATCTGGGATATACTAGCTTATCAACTGGGGTGACATTGTTATAGGTGTGGGCTTGGGAGAATATTCCCATGTCGAGACCGCTTGTAGATAAGGATATGCCAGTTGGTCGGGCTTATGCTTATGGGTACATAGATGTGGTTGTCTAGCGTAAGCTAGGCAAACTAGAGCATTGGCGGAGGGCACTAGATGATATCAATATGGTTATTTGGAGATTGTATATGGATTGTAAGGTGTCGGCAGAGGACGAGCTAGAGATGCCCTATGTATAAATGTCGAGGTGTCTAATTGGGCGGATGCCCTTTATTATTGAGCGATTCTTGCATAGTCATGTTCAAGGACAATATGGTAGACAACAAGGGATGCCATAGGGAGCCTGTTTATGTGCTCGCTAGCGACAAGATGTGCCGAAGTGGGGAGCTACTCTAGATAGCATAGCAGCGGTTGAGGAGTATATGTCGCTGGCAGGATAAATCTGGGATTATGGGGTTGCGATTGTGGATGTTGGGATGACAGAGGAGTTTTTAGCTTACTTTGTGGCATATGCAGTGGCATATATATCTGATCCAATAGAGCTGCTGCTTGCTTTTGATGATGATGAGGATTAGCAGCCACAGGGGTGAGGGGGAGTCAGATGGAGAGATGAGGAGGGAGAGGAGGTAGGAGAGGGAGGTGGAGATGGTGGTGGAGGTGGTGGAGGAGGAGGGAGAGGGGGTGGAGATAGGGGAAGAGGGGTCAGAGATAGGGGGAGAGGTCTCATTCTTGGTGCTGGTGGGATTGGTAGAGTAGGTGTGATGCTAGCTACGATGGGTGGTATAGAGGATGATAGGCGGCCTGCCTAGAGGAGGAGATCTGATGTTATACCTCTATCGGTGCCTCGAGCAGGGACACGTGTGGGTGGGACCATGATACAGGTACCCATTGAGATTCGGGTGCCTACCCATCAACAAGATTCACAGATTAGGTGCTACAGGTCTTGGTGCAAGAGCTGTAGGCACAGGTGTTAGTGCAGCAATGCTAGATTTTGTAGGTTATCACAGAGTGGGATACAGAGACAGAGTGCCAGGGTTGAGCAAAGGATCTTGCTGACAGGTTGGAGAAAGTGACGACTGGTGCCCTAGTTCTAGACATGCTAAGATACAATACTCGGCCAATGAGGCAGAGTATTATAGGCGTCTATAAGAGGAGGTCATCCCTCGAGCTCACAAAGCTCCTAGCTATGTTGCAGTGGCATCTAGTCGATCCGGCAGCTGTCATACGAGGACAGAGAGTAGAGGAGTTACGGGACCTTCCCGACGTGATCCACCTGGTGGAGATCCAGGATCTGGGACATTGACTCCTAGACCGTCTACCTCAGGAGATAGTCATACCTGAAAGACCTATCTTTGTTGTTTTTGATCACTTTGTTGTATTTTGACAAACATGATATCCCTTGTACATTTCGACCATTTTTGAGATATATATATATATATATATATATATATATATATATATATATATATGACACTGATTTTCTTTGATCCTCATGTGATGTGTTTATTGATGATGATTGAGTTATGATATGCATTATGTTTTGATATGACGATTCTATGAGGATGATTTGATGCTTAGACGATAATGCTCTTGATTTTGATTTTGATGTGAATGTATGATTCATGATGAGTGAGAATGTGATGTTGTACTGCATTGATTACTTTGATTTATGAGATGTATCTTGAAAATGAGATGTATGGTAATGATAATGATGTGAGATGTATCTTGAAAATAATGATGTATGATAATGATAATGATGTGATACTAATGCAAGATGAAATGCAACTAAATGCAAGATTTAACATGATATGCAACTAAATGCATGTTTTAAAATGATATGCAACTAAATGCAAGATTTAACACGATATGCAACTAAATACAAGATTAAGATGATATGCAGCTAAATGTAAGATTTAAAATGATATGCAAATGATGTGCAGCTAAATGATTCTTTAATTATGTCATTGTCATTCCCATTTAGTCACTTGCTTGTGTTCATTTTGTCATCATTGAGCTTTTGATATGTTGAAAGTTGATACAAGCATCATGCTATAATTGAACCATAACGACCTGAGTATAACTTACATGGATGTGTGATACTGCAAGGCAGCACAAGCATCGAGGTATAATTGAACTAAGATGACTTGAATGTTGCTTGTGTAAACCAGACAAGAGTTAACCATTTGTATGTGCAAAGTGGAAAATGTCTTCAATGATATGTTTTGAATCATGTCTTGAGACAAATTTGTACCTTACGAATGATCGCCTCACAAATAGAAAACCAAAAAATATTAGATTTCTTCGTTGCTTCTCTAGCTCAATGCATCCTTGAGTAGCTCAGGAGATCTAATGATTCAGAAATTTAAGATACAAAATAGTCAAAACTTGATGATAAAATGTAAATAAATCATAATTTAGAAAATTATCCATCATGTGTGTGTTAAAGTTGTAGTTGGATAGTGGTCTTGTTTTCTAGCCTGATGAGCAGTTGTTGACATTAGCTCTCTAGTATGCTGCAATATTGGTTTGTTTGTTGTTGTAATGCTACAGTGAGAAGAATGTTGTCCCTAGTCACATATATTTATCGATGTGGATGTATATGTTGATCACCAAGCCATGGTGGGATATGATAGGTATAATTGTTTTTAGATAATCAAGGACATTGACTATGCTAAGGTATGTCCAAGATAATGTTGTGTGTACAAGTGTGATGGTGATGGCTATTAGCTGAGACTAGATAGATCAAAAGATATGAGTACCGATAGATAGAGGAGTCGTTCTCTCACAAATAGCACTTGTTGCCAGGTTTTCACTATTTGTTTTTATTGCACTTTTTTTTTTCCGTACATTGGACGACTCAAGTGTAGAATTTCTTCAGATGGATGTCATTGGTTGGTTCGTCAAGCACGTCTCCTTCTAAAGTTGACAATTGATATGCTCTTGATCCATAGGCTGATATGATGACAAAGGCGACCCAACCAGTTAGGTTCAAACTTCCCCTTCTTTTCTTGATCTTGCTGATTTCTGAGATTTTCCTTTAGTACGAGATCACCGACTTTGAAATCCCTTGGGATGACTTTGTGATTATAACTTCTGGACATATACTACTGATATGCCTTGAGATGGTCATAGGCATGTTGTCATTTTTTCATCAAGAAGCTCTAGTTCATGCAACCTATTTGCTTGATATTCCTGATCTGGTATGAGGTCCTTCAAAGATAATAGGAGAGATGGGATCTCTACCTCAAGAGGTAGAATTGCTTCTGAACCATACACCAATGAATATGGCATAGCCCCTGTAGGTGTCTATATACTAGTCCTGTATGCTCAGAGTGCCAAATTGAGTTGTACATGCCAATCCTTGCCCTCATCATTTACTATTTTCTTGAGGATTTTTCAGGATTGTTTTATTTGATGCCTCCGCTTGACCATTCCCCTGTGGGTAGTATGGTGTGGAGAAGCGATGTTGGATTTTGAATCGTTCACATAGCTTTTGCACATCTTGATTCTTGAAAGGATGCCCATTGTTTGTGATGATGGAACTCGGAATACCATACCTGCAAATGAGATAATTGAGAATGAATGATGATATCTGTTTTCTAGTTACAGTGGTCATCGGGACTGCTTCAATCCACTTGGTGAAATACTCTGTTGCAATGATAATGAATGATGAGTTGAGATATTAGCTCCTTTATTCCTAAAACTCATAAGTTTTTGCCATGTTTTAACTTGTATAATGGGGTAGTAATGATGTATTAGGGTTTGACTATATGTATTCTAGATGTTAACAAAACCCATTAACTCCTGTTTTGTTTTGACCTATTATTCTTGTTGCCATGTGTAATATTCATGTTGCCATGCAGATTATCATAGGTGATATCATGTGTAAAATGTATAAGTGTTATGATTAATTAAAATAGATATATGTGTGTTCTTGTATGTTCTATCTTTTAAATTGCAGGAATAAATAGGATGCTAAAGAGGCGGTTATTGTGTCACGTCATGAAGGCAGTTAGAGATATTCAAGGGGCAGTTAAAAGTTCAAAACAACAAAGAGAATAATGGGCGTAAGGAGCGGCAAAGGAATAGCAAGGCACACAAGACTCATTTATGTCTGTCTTCAGTAAACATCAATCTTGTAATACCACCATGCTATATTCTTGGCTGTGGTTTAGTAGACATCCACGTTTTCAGTGGATTAACTCTATCTGTTCTCTATCATAAATGTTCTCTGCCTCATTTAATTAGCGTGACCTAGATTGTAGGAAGTTGTTATAGTTTTCTTTTAAATAAGAGTCTGCACCTCTTCTCAGAGGTTAGAAAAGAGAGACAAAATATTTAGAAATAAAGTTGTAGAGTATTTTTAGCTTTCTTTCATTATGTGTGTTGTATCAACCTTTGAAAAACAATGAATAAAGTGATGCTATTTTAAGTATTTAGAGTTATCTTTGGAAGCCTGGATACACTCATCCAAGGGGGCCCACTTGGTGAGTATTCCTATGCATTTGTTGAATTTAATTTCCCTTTCTGCTACAGTAGGCATTCTGGCAATTGACTATTCCTGTAGCCACTGGAAACAGATCCTGTGACTGTTCCTGTAGCCAAAGCAAACAGAGTAATTCCTGTTTGTCAGCTTTGGACTTAGTTAATAGTTCTTTAATTGGTTTTTATGTTAATGTAGAGTTTTCCTGTAACCATTCACTTGTTATAATTCTTACTTGCTTATTTCAAATAGGTTTAGTTGCTGCAGTAATGCAGAATAGCTATTGCAGGAAAACTTAGTGCATATATAGTGTAGACCCATTTCAAGTAATAGTCCCTAGGTTGATAAACAAATGAACTTTAGTTATGGAGATAATAACTTCACAGAGTGAATGTAAAAACTTTGGGTTGAGACTTTAGCTATAGTTATTGTTCCTATTGGCGAAGCAAACATTTTTGGTGTCGTTGTCGGAGATCGAACTCGGGTCACCCGCGTGACAGGCGGGAATATTTTTCAAGACAAGGTATGCCTCTTGATCCACTTTCTTTTTCTAGTTATAGTGGAAATTCCTACGCACAAAATAATCAATGGAAATCTCCATATGCTCAAAATTTTGGAAATTATCAAAATTGGTATAATCCTCATGGCCAAGAGCAAAATTTTGCCAATCAAACTCCATAGTGGCAGCAGCCACAAGGAAATTGGTCTCAACCTCAGGGACCATGGCAACAATTCCAAGGGAATTGGCAACCTACCCCTTAATGGAGAGGAGGTCAGCCATGGGCAAATCAGTCATCTAGTTATCAACAACCTATGCAACAACCACAACCACCTGCAATAATGCCTCCTCCTGCAGCCAATACTGTTCCACCTAAACCTACATAGTTGCCCACTCAACCAATACCAAATCCTAATAGCAAGCCTCAACAACAAGAACAAGTTTATTTAGCTGATCCTAATCAATACCCAACTTATTCTCTTTCTATAAGTGATATTCACCTAAGATCTGAGACAACTTTACCCAACCCGTCTCCACCAGTTATAACTGAGATACAAAAGGAACAAGAAATCTCTAGTCCAGCAACCCAAATACCTCAAAATCAACAAATACCCCCATTTCCTTAGAGGTTGCAAGCTAAAGAGATTCTATAGGAAGAGGAACTAAGTTTTGATATCATAGATTAGCTGAAACACATATGTGTTAAAATTCCATTGTTACAAGCTATTAAGGATGTCCCTATTGCAATTAAGGAGGCATGTTTAAAGAAACTTGGTAGAAAGAAAAAGGATCCGCAAACAGTGCATGTAATGGGTCAATTGGCTGATATTATGTTAGGGAAGGTTTCAATTCCTAAATATACTGATCCTGATAGCCCTGTTGTGAAAATAGTCATCAATGACACTCAGATAAAGAATGCTTTAATAGATTTGGGAGCAGCCATCAATGTAATGACAAGTGATGTTATGCAGAAACTTGACATAACCAGACTCAAACCTACACCTACAGTCCTGCAGCTTGCTGACAGTTACATAGTAAGGCCTGATGGTATGATTGAAGATGTAGTTGTTACTTTGGATTCTTGGGAATATCCTACAGATTTTATGATCATGTCTCCTAAAGCAATATTGGGAGGATATCCAGTTATTTTGGGAAGACCTTGGTGTAGGTCCCGGGGACAACTGAGAGGGGGGGGGTGAATCAATTGTCTAATAAATTCAAACCAAAATCTTATTAACCAACTTAATGCTTAATATTGGTAAGACAATTAATTGTGCCGGTAAACAATGTTAACACGAAATGTTGTACCGGTAAGAATTAATGCATGAAACATGAACACAAAGTCAACCACAACACATGACACAGATATTTGTACGTGGAAACCCTGTAAGGGGAAAAACCATGGTGGGAAACCTTACCCACAATCAGATGATACTACTGCAGATAGTAAGTGTACAAAGAGGGGTCTGCACATGCAGAAAGGCCAACAGCCTAGAGCTCACTGCTCAAACACAAATGGGAGTCACACTGACTACAGTTGGATGGTTAAATCCAATGAGAATGTACTGCACAAAATAACATCTTCATATGCTGGATTCAGTATCGGTGTAATGCTGATATGCTTTTTCAAAAACCTAACTTTTCCTTCAAATGATGTCTTCGTGTATATCTTTGCTTGATCTCGCATATACCCTTCCTTAAATCTTTTTTCACATTCCACACTTGATCTTACAAATAAGATCTTACATTTATACCATACCCTAAGACCAATTTTAGTAGGTCAGCTCTACAAGATATTACAATAAAACATTTTACAAATAATACAATATCCGATGCAATAACCGATTGAACATGTCGGCTTAATGCATTTACAACAATAATAAATCATCTCCATAGCGTGCCATGCTGATTTGGAAAAGATAAACCTGCCGGTGTAACCCTAGATAACCTGGACCTATTTGCCGGTGAAAGCAAATATGCAAATAAGAATATACCAATGATATTACTTCAAAGAAAAGTGTCCACATGATGTCTTCGACATTACCAAGTGTCTTCCATGTCATTGCATGTACCGGTGAACATTATATCTTGCCGGTTAACTATATACCGGTGATTGTTTGAGCATTTACTGATTGCCAGTGAATGTTGTTGGATCTTCAAAGTAGGTGTGTTAGCAGGTGTTGACATCAATGACAAAACCATACCAAAATAACAACAATTGGCTTGCTACAACTGATGCATATATTGGATGTCGGTTAGGAGATATGACTATTTCAGATGGAAATACTACCAAAACTTTGGCTCTGTATTCTCCTTCTCAACCCCAACTTGATCAATAGCAAGTCGTTTGGCCTAACATGGGAGAAGAATTTGAGGAAGGAGTCAACTCTGTCAATCATCTTATGATGATTAATAGTGAACCATTCATTCAACTTCATGATGATAATTCAATTCTCTATAAAATTCTTACAAATCAGTTAAGATAAGAGCAGTAATCGCAGGAGTTAGTATCAAATATTCCAGCATTAGATTTTACTGCAGCCACTGATATACTACATGTACCCTGTTGCCGAAGGAAGTCTGTACTTCTCATCTTTCTGAAGCATCTCAGGTTGATCTTACTGACAAAGTGGAAGTTGATCTAAACAAATATTTGAATATCAACAATCAACTCATAGGGACTCAAAGAATAACACTGGTTGACTTGCTTAAATGTCATCAACACGCTTTTGCATGGGATTACAAAGACATGCATGGAATTGATCCTATAGTTTGTACCCACCATATCTACATAAAAGAGGACTGTAGACCACTTAGACAGCCATAGAGAAGAATTAATCATGCATTAAGAGAAATAGTTAAAGAAGAGTTGCAAAAATTATTAAATGTTGGATTTATCTATCCTATATCGAATAGTCAATGGGTGTCACCTCTAGTCATAGTTCCAAAAAAAGAAGGTAAATGACAGGTATGTGTGGATTATAGGGCTTTGAATTTAGCAACCAGGAAGGATCATTTTCCATTACCATTTGTGGATTAGGTATTAGATTCCTTGGCAGGGAAGCAATAATTCTCATTCCTGGATGGATTCGGTGGCTAAAACCAGATTCAAATTGCTCCCGAGGATCAGGAAAAGACTACATTTACTTGTCCTTGGGGAGCATATGCATATTATGTTCTTCCTTTTGGATTATGTTATGCTCCAACTACTTTTCAAAGAGCAGTGATAAGCATATTTTCAGATATTTCCCAGGACAACATGGAGATCTATATGGATGATTTTACCACCTATGGTTCAGAATTTGAAGAGGCATTGAAGAATCTGAAGAAAATTTTACAGCGGTGTGAAGACTACAATTTATCATTGAACAATGAAAAGTGCTTCATGATGATGCAGGAAGGTATAGTTCTTGATCATCATATCTCTATAAATAGAATAAAAGTTGACCCAACAAAAATAAAAGTCATTCAAAACCTCCCTGCACCTATAAAGCAAAAGGATGTCAGAAGTTTCCTTGGTCATGCTGGATATTATAGGAGGTTTATCAAGGATTTCAGAAAAATTGCAGGACCTTTATATTCTCTTTTGACCAAGGATATGGAATTTAATTGCACTTCCTCATGCAATGATGCTTTCTTGAAGCTCAAACATGCATTGACTCAAGCACCAGTGCTCAAGGGTCTGAACTGGTCCTTACCTTTTCATATTCATATAGATGCATTCGATTATGCCATAGGAGAAAATTTGGGATAAAAGATTGACAATTTGGAGAATGCAATTTATTTCATTAGCAAGAATATGCAGGGGCCTGAGCTTAATTATACTGTCATCGAAAAGGAGATGTTAGCAGTTATATATGCACTCAACAAATTCAAGCATTATATAACAAGATATTTGATATTTGTGCACACTGATCATACAACAATCAGATCTCATGAACAAATCTTCAATTACAAGAATATTAGCTTGCTGGTTACTATTGATGCAAGAATTTGACATTATAGTTGTTGATAAACTAGGTAAATCCAATGTAGTTGTAGATTATCTTTCTGAGCTTCAATTGCAGGATGATCTTGCAGCCATAGATGATGCTTTTCCAAATGAACATTTGTTCTTGATAAAAGCACACACTCCCTGGTATGCTAATATTGCAAATTATTTAGTTGCTAATAAGATGCCAATTCATTTTTCTCCTAAAGAAAGAAGACTGTTAGTTGAGAAAAGCTTTAATTTCTCATGGATTGCTGATTGTTTATTTTATAATGGACCTGACCAAGTTATGAGAAGATATGTTGGAGAGGGGGTATGTGCAGGATCATGGTGTGCCAAAACAGGGCCTTAAGTGGCAATGAAATTTCAAAAAATCAGAGTTATGCAACTTGACATGAAAATTTGAATAAGTTGTGAACATTATTTTTAAAATATGTAAGAAGAGAATATATAGAAAATTGAATGTAGTTTCTAAACTACTAGTTGTTTTTTGGAAAAAAAATATCCTATTTGATGAAAATTTCAAATTTCAATGCAGTGGTACTAAAATTTCAGGAAAAAATAAGAAGTAGATGTATGTTTGACCACCCTAATCACAATCAAATCATAATAATTTTTTATAATATTTATAATATAAGTAATAGACTCATGTCCGGATGTGACACATATTTTGTTTTAATTTTTTATAAAGTAAATAATTATTTATGAATTTTTTACTACAACTTTTCAGAAATTCAGAAACTCCTACGTTTGACCACCTTAACTTGGTCAAAACCTTATGAAATTTAATTTTTAAAATTTTTTCCCTATAGTAGACAAAGCATAGGATGTGATGCATTTTTCAGATTCAAAAAATGTTATACCGTTTGAAAGTTATGAGTGTTTTTCAATCAGTATATCAATCAAGACTATTGTCAGAATTCAATTAGAAAATAAATAATAACTATTTATTAAAGTCGAAATAAGACAAGCCTTATATTGTTGGAAATCTTGGAACATCCTTAAAAAACCCTTTTCATTTTATCAATTTTGGCTACAAAAAAAGTCATCAGCCACCAGTGTAAAGTTTGGAAAATCAAGGAATACTAAAAAACACGTTTTTTCAGTTGACTTTCCAGGCTTGTCACTTCCAATCCAAATACCAAAGCATTCCCGAGACGAAATTTGAAATTTGAAAATTTGACTACAAAAATCGGATATCCAATTATATAAATAAATTAGTATATGATATTAGGAAGAGAGAGAGAGAGAGAGAGAGAGAGAGAGAGAGAGAGAGAGAGAGAGAGAGAGAGAGAGAGAGAGAGAGAGAGAGAGAGAGAGAGAGAGGAGGAAAGGGAGAGAGAGATAAAGAGATTAACGAAGAGGGAGAGAGAGGGAGAGAGAGAGATGGGGAGGAAGGGAGTGATGGATAGAAGGAAGGGAGAGAGAGAGAGAGAGAGAGAGAGAGAGAGAGAGAGAGAGAGAGAGAGAGAGAGAGAGAGAGAGAGAGAGAGAAGGGAGAGAAGGGAGAGAGAGATAGAGAGAGATTAGGGGAGAGAGAGATAGATGGAGAGATTAGGGGAGAGGGATAGAGAGAGATTAGGGGGGAGAGAGAGAGAGAGAGAGAGAAGGAGAGGGAGAGAGAGTTTAGGGGAGAGAGAGAGAGATTAGGGGAGAGGGGGACAGAGAGAGATTAAGACACCATAAGACCCAAAGCGACCCAATATGGTGTCATAATGGGTCGTATGGTGTCCTAAGGGGTCATAAGGGTTCATGGGACACCATATGACCCCTAAGGACAACATACGACCCCTAATGACACCACCATATGGTTTCATAAGGGGTCATATGGTGTCCATAGGCATCATATGGTGTCCTAAGACACCATATGACCCCTTAAGACACCAAATTGTGTCGTTATGGGTCATATGTTGTCCTAAGGGGTCGTAAGACACAATATGACCCTTTAGGACACAATATGACCCAAAGCAATCCAATATGGTGTCATTAGGGGTCATATGGTGTCCTAAGGGGTCATATGATGTCTTAAAGGGGTCATATGACACAATATGACCCACTAGGACACAATATGACCCATAACAACCAAATATGGTGTCTTGAGGGGTCATATGGGGTCCTAAGGGGTAGTAGGACACCATATGATCCCTATGGACACATATGGTGTCCTAAGGGGTCTTAGGACACAATATGACCCCTTAGGACACAATATGACCCAAAGCGACCCAATATGGTGCCATACTGGGTCGTATGGTGTCCTAAGGGGTCATAAGGGTTCATGGGACACCATATGACCCCTAAGGACAACATACAACCCCTTATGACACCATATGGTGTCGTTAGGGGTCATATGGTGTCTATAGGCATCATATGGTGTTCTCGGACACCATATGACTCCTTAAGACACCAAATTGTGTCGTTATGGGTCATATGTTGTCTTAAGGGGTCGTAAGACACAATATGACCCCTTAGGACACAATATGACCCAAAGTGACCCAATATGGTGTCATTAGGGGTCATATGGTGTCCTAAGGGGTCATATGATGTCTTAAAGGGGTAATATGACACAATATGACCCACTAGGACACAATATGACCCATAACGATCAAATATGGTGTCTTAAGGGGTCATATGGTGTCCTAAGGGGTCATATTGTGTCCCATGAACCCTTATGACCTCTTAGGACATAATATGACCCCTAATGACACCATATTGGGTCGCTTTGGGTCATATTATGTCCTAAGGGGTCATATTGTGTCCTACGACCCCTTAGGACACCATATGGCCCCTAACGACATGATTTGGTGTCTTAAGGGGTCCTATGGTGTCGTTAGGGGTCATATGGTGTCCATAGGGGTCATATGGTGTTTTGGGACACCATATGACCCCTAATGACACCATATTGGGTCGCTTTGGGTCATATTGTGTCCTAAGGGGTCATATTGTGTCTTACGACCCCTTAGGACAACATATGACTCCTAACAACATGATTTGGTGTCTTCAGGGGTGCTATGGTGTCGTTAGGGGTCATATGGTGTCCATAGGGGTCATATGGTGTCTTGGGACACCATATGACCCCCAATGACATCGTATTGGGTCGCTTTGGGTCATATTATGTCCTAAGGGGTCATATTATGTCTTACGACCCCTTAGGACAACATATGACCCATAACGACACAATTTGGTGTCTCAAGGGGTCATTTGGTGTCCCAAGACACCATATGACCCCTATGGACATCATATGACCCTTAACGACACCATAGGACCCCTTAAGACACCAAATCATGTTGTTAGGGGTCATATGGTGTCCTAAGGGGTCGTAGGACAAAATATGACCCAAAGTGACCCAATATGGTGTCATTAGGGGTCATATGGTGTCCTAAGAGGTCATAAGGGTTCATGGGACACTATATGACCCCTTAGGACACCATATGACCCCTAATGACACAATTTGGTGTCTTAAGGGGTCCTATGGTGTCCTACAACCCCTTAGGACACCATATGACCCCTTAAGACACCATATTTGGTTGTTATGGGTCATATTGTGTCATATGAACCCTTTAAGACATCATATGACCCCTTAGGACACCATATGACCCCTAATGACACCTTATTGGGCCGCTTTGGGTCATATTGTGTCTTACAACCCCTCAGGACAACATATGACCCATAACGACACAATTTGGTGTCTTAAGGGGTCATATGGTGTCTGAGGACACCATATGACGCCTATGGACACCATATGACCCCTAGCAACACCATATGGTGTCATAAGGGGTTGTATGTTGTCCTTAGGGGTCATATGGTGTCCCATGAACCCTTATGACCCCTTAGGACACCATAAGACCCGTTATGACACCATATTGGGTCGCTTTGGGTCATATTGTGTCCTAAGGGGTCATATTGTGTCCTACAACCCCTTAGGATACCATATGACCCCTTACAACACCATATGGTGTCATAAGGGGTCCTATGGTGTCCATAGGGGTCATATGGTGTCCTATGACCCCTTAGGACACCATATGACCCCTTAAGACACCATATTTGGTCGTTATGGGTTATATTGTGTCCTAGTCAGTCATATTGTGTCATATGACCCCTTTAAGACATCATATGACCCCTTAGGACACCATATGACCCCTAATGACACCATATTGGGTCACTTTGGGTCATATTGTGTCCTAAGGGGTCATATTGTGTCTTAAAACCCCTTAGGACAACATATGACCCATAACGACATAATTTGGTTTCTTAAGGGGTCATATGGTGTCCTAGGACACCATATGATGCCTATGGACACCATATGACCCCTAATGACACCATATGGTGTCATAAGGGGTCTCATATTGTCCTTAGGGGTCATATGGGGTCCCATGAACCCTTATGACCCCTTAGGACACCATACGACCCGTTATGACACCATATTGGGTCGCTTTGGGTTCATGGGACACCATATGACCCCTAACGACACAATTTGGTGTCTTAAGGGGTCCTATGGTGTCCATAGGGGTCATATGGTGTCCTACTACCCCTTAGGACCCCATATGACCCCTTAAGACACCATATTTGGTCGTTATGAGTCATATTGTGTCCTAGTGGGTCATATTGTGTCATATGACCCCTTTAAGACATCATATGACCCCTTAGGACACCATATGACCCCTAATGACACCATATTGGGTTGCTTTGGGTCATATTGTGTCTTACGACCCCTTGGGACAACATATGATCCATAACGACACAATTTGGTGTCTTAAGGGGTCATATGGTGTCCCAGGACACCATATGACACCTATGGACACCAAATGACCCCTAATGACACCATATGACCCCTATGGACACAAATATGGTGTCTTAAGGGGTCATATGGTATTCTAAGGGGTTGTGGGACACCATATGACCCCTAATATCTCTCCCTCTCCCTTTCCCTCTTTGTCTCTGTCTCTCTCTGTCTCTGTCTTGCTCTCTCTCCCTCTCCTCCTCCTCTCTCTCTCCCCTAATCTCTCTCTCTCTCTCTCTCTCTCTCTCTCCTCCTCCTCTCTCTCTCTCTCTCTCTTTGTCCCTCTCTCCCTCTCCTTCTCTCTCTCTCTAAAATATGACTAATAAAATCTAATATCGGATTTATGGGATTACCATTAATGTGGTAGTTCAGTAAATAAAAGGCAGCAATGGGAAAATTTTTGGGGACCACAAATTTATACATTAAAATCGGATATCCGATTTTTGTACATAAAAAAAAAGCCTTGTGGGCCATTTTGTGGATTCCAACGGCCCACAGTTTGCATATTCTGTTTTCTGTCGATGATCACAGCTTTTCAAATAGGTTGAGACAAATTTGTGCTTTTTGAAGATTCTTAAAGTCAAAACTTACATTGTCAATCATTTTAGGAGCATTTGTGTGGAGGGAAATGGGGAGTAGTAGTCGTCGGAAGTCTAAACGCAAAAGAAAACTTTCAACTGACCAAATTGAAGTGTATAGAGAAAGAGATGGAGAATGTCATAGGAGGAGAAGACAAGGTATGTTAAATATTGCTAATGTTACTTCAATTGAAGAGGAAATTGAATTTGAAAATGTGCCACAAGTTATTGAAAATGAAAATGTAGATTTTGAAAGTGAAAATTTTGAAAATGTTGAAAGTGATAATGAAAACGTTCAACATGTGGAAAATTTTGACATAGGAGGTGAAAATGTGGAAAAATTTAACATTGAAGGTGGAATTGCTCAACCAAGTGAACCATGTGTAACACCTAATTACTTTAGAAATGAAGACCATCTCATGGATGAAAGACAAATTCCAAATCCAAGACCTTCAAGAACCCCAAAATGGTTATTTGAAATCGATGAGAACATTATTGTGAATCTTGAAGGCAAGAGGTCAACAAGAACCATTTGGTTGTGGGCTACACAACTTTTCAACCAAAATTTTAGCAATAAGACATTGATCAAGAAATGCCAACTCTTTGTTCAATTGCTAAAGATGATAAAGATGAGACCATTGCTAAACAAATTGAAGATTCGTATGAACAAGAAGATGGAGAGAAATCCTATTATTGCAAAAAATCTATTTGACGTTCTCAATTCTATTGGAAAGAATACCAAAGAAAGAGATAAGAGAGCCACTCGAAGAGTGATTACAACCTCCTTAGTAAGCCATAAATTGAGGAAGGCTCGTCAAATGAGTCAAACTTGTGTTGATTTTAACATAAACTGTAAAACTTTGGATAGAGCACTTGCATGAAGACAAAGACTTGACGATCCACTTCAACAAGATACATGGGCATTTGGTGGGAGGATTCCACATGTTGATAGAAAGTTGATTAACAATGTGAAGGAGGAGATTCAACAATTTTGGCACTCTAATTCTAGAGTGCCACCCAATGTAAAGAACATTTTGAAATTAAGAATCGGCAACCGAGACTGCACACCGCATCCCAAACATTTCTTGGAATCAAGACAAACAATGTTGTACAAATTTTTTTGTGAATTACATCCAACTTTGCAAATATCACAAAGGGCTTTTGAATCTTTGAAACCATTTTATTGTGTTCCTCTTAAGATTCACAATACTTGTTGTTGCAAGTACCATGTGGAGTTTTCAATGTACCATGAACTTTTATGTCATATTCGTTCTACGATGCATACTAATGAGATGTTGCAGGAGTGTGGTGCAATGCTATTTACGAGATCATCAAGAGACTTGTAAGATCTATTTTTATGCCCTAGAGATGATGGCTGCTATTTCTATAGAAATGATTGTTTGAATGAAAGTGCTTAGAATGTGGTGGGTTGTCAAAGTTTGTTTCATGTTTTCATGAGGGCAGAGAACACAAGTTTGGAAAGAATTATGTTGAGAAAAAAAGATAGGAGATAGTGAAATATACTTTGAAGAGTGGAGGTGAAGGTTCTAGATGCGAATTAGTCTCAAGAGAAGTGAGTATTGCTGATTTAATTTTGGATTTTAAGGAAAATATTTTCTACAAGTATGCAAGGCACACCCATAGGTCTCAGTGATTGGATCAACAGTTCAGGATGTGTAAGAACTCTTTCCCGATTGGCACTATTGTATCGGTGGTTGATTTTGCAGAGAACTATACATTGCAACCACATAATGAGGTACAGTCTCAGTACTACAATTTAGTCCAGATTGCTATTTTTGTTCACATTACATATAGACATGCTCCTAATAGTATAGAAGAGGACAGGAAGATAATTAGGGAGTATCATTTTTATATGAGTGATGATAGATCACACTCCTCCGAGTATGTGCAACTTTCTTTCGAGAATTTTTTTGAGTTCTTGCATGAGAAAGATATTGCAATTGACCGACATATAATATGGTCAGATAACTATACGGGTCAATTCAAGAATGCCCGTATGTTTTATTGGTTGAGTAGAATGCATGTAGAGAGGTGTATACCTCATTATTGGTGCTTTTTTTTAGGCAGGCTATGGGAAGGGAGAGTATGATGGAGTAGGTGCATGTTTGAAGAGAGCTGTAGTTAAGGAGCAATTGAGGATTTCAGGTGCAAATTTCTCTGATGCACGTTCTATTGTTGATTGGTGTAGTTTAGCATTGTCACATGGAGGTACTCTTGATTCAATAATGACTAGATTCTTTGGGTTGGTTGAGGAGGGAACAGTGGGAGATAGATTGGATTGTCAAACAATTAAAGATTCTTCAAAGATGCATTCATTTCTCAGCTCAGATGCTTGTACGTAGACCATTTGGATATGAGCGTTGGCTTGTTTTTGTCAAAGTTGTGTTCGGTGTGATTGGGATTAGTGCGAGTCAAGTGAGTGGGTTGATACGTGGGTTCCCCACTATCTAACTCCTTTATCTCAAACAATATCCTTGTCAAATGATGACATGGAAAGTTCACTTGAGTATGATCATCTATCAGATCTTGTACAACCAGAACATGTTTTTGCAGTTGTCGCACCGCAAGGGAATGAAGAGAGATCAGAATATTGGTTGGCACAATGTGTACAAGGAAAACAAAAGCTAACACAACTAGTGATAGATGATGACGGGTTCACATATCCTACAAGTTTAGTTGTTGTTGTGGGAACTTGCTTGCGAACATACATGATTAGAAAGAATGGCATACCTACATTTGAAGACTATGAGAGACCCAAAACCATTATAATGTATTCACACCTTATTATAGCTACAAATGTCAAGTTGTTGAAAACCGAAGACCAAAGAGCTATGGACAGTGACTACTGCTGATCATGAAGCAATACTGGATACTCTTAAGCAAAGAGATGACCCTTCAGGCACACTTGAGTAGTAGGTCTTTAATGGTGCCTTATTTTTTTTATCATGCATTTCATTTCAAACAATGATCATTAAACCTTAATATTCAAGTTTGTTACGTGTATATTAAGGATGTGTTGAAAATGTAGGTCTATTAATGAACATTTTTTTTGGCAACACGGTTTTTGCATGCACATAGCAGGTACACTCGATATAATCGAAAGGGACATATTTTTGCAACACGACTTATTATCATGCATTTGATGAGCTTTACAATTTTTTTTATTAGAGAACACTATTTGACAATTTTTGATGATATAATTATCGCAAAACCTTTATGCTTATGCAGGTCTTTTTTGATGATATACAATAGTATCACATTATGATTTTTTGTGTCAACATAGTGGGTTCTGTTGATATAATTCGAAGGGACGTATTTTTGTGGTATATAATCCAACCTTTTCATTTATTATCATGTATTTCAGTTGAAGTGATTATCATGAAGCCTTTATGTTCATCCATGCATTTTATGTATAGACTAACAATTCTTAAAAATATAGGTTCATGCTAGATCATTCACCGTTGACAAGACCCTCTCTTGGTGATGGTACATATTCCTTTGTGCATTAATGAGATAAAATTTTGTGCATAAACATTAAGTCAAGTGAATGTATTGCTATTTAGAAATGACCATATCTACCATCGTCTTCAACCATGCAGAGAAATGCAGTGAGAAGGGCTTTAATCAACATGCGTCTTTCTTCAAAGTTATGCTTGTATACTTTGCAAAGAAACTGGTAAGTTTCGTAATTATACAATCTTGTGTGTCTTAAAAATGTTTCAAATGATCTATTTATAATTTGCCAAACTAATTTGTATTAAGTGTTATAATTTGTTTCTTGTAGCACATTCATTCCGCATAAAAAGGTTACTTATTTTGGTCTTCATTTATATGCAGGCATTGTTGTACGTAAGCTTTTCTCTTAGGACATGAGGATCTCTGATAAAGATGAAGTGGGATGTTGTATTTGTATATGGATGTGAATTGATGTAACATTGTTATGATGATATACAATGTCCACGAGAAAATCGGTTTAGTTATATTGATGATAATGTCCATGTATTTGTACATGAGTACATTGGTGTAGTTGTATTGATAATGAAAAAAAAAATCATGTTTGCATATCCCTTCATGGATGTCACATGCAAGTGTAATGGTAATTATGTGTATACAATACATGGACATATTGATGATCATTATGTGTCTACAGTGTAATGCTTGTTTATATATAATTTTAGCACTTAGGGCGCTCAAGGGACGATGCCGGTAGGGTATGACCCCGAGTGTTCGATCGAGTGGGGGGGAAAAATAGGAGGATGCATAGGGTAATAATGCCTAACTGGACATGTCAAAGCTGACGGTTCATCATCGCGATGAGCTGAACGAGAAATTGGCCACGCGACAACACTTGATTGAGTAAGACTAATGATTTTTTTGCCAACTAAAAAATTGCTGCCCTAATAAAACCATAGGGAAACTTGAAAAACCAAGATAGGCTTTTGTAGGGACCCCTCTTATGGCCCCATAGGTTCAAACAAATTGTTCGCAGGTGCTACAGATTCCGAGTTAGGGCCCGTCAAAGTTTGACAATTTTTAGCACTTAGGGCGCTCAAGGGACGATGCCGGTAGGGTATGACCCCGAGAGTTCGATCGAGTGGGGGGGAAAAATAGGAGCATGCATAGGGTAATAATGCCTAATTGGACATGTCAGAGCTGACGGTTTGTCATCGCAATGAGAAGAACGAGAAATTGGCCACACGACAACAGTCGATTGAGTGAGACTGATGATTTTTTCGCCAACCGAAATATTGCTGCCCTAATAAAACCATAAGGCAAATTGAAAAACCGAGATAGGATTTTGTAGGGACCCCTCTTGTGGCCCCGTAGGTTCAAACGGATATTTTGCAGGTTCCATGGATTCCGAGTTAGGGCCCATCAAAGTTTGACAATTTTTAGCACTTAGGGCGCTCAAGGGACAACGGCGATAGGGTATGACCTTGAGCGTTCGACCAAGTGGGGGGGGGAAAATAGGAGCATGCATAGGGTAATAATGCCTAATTAGACATGTCAAAGCTGACGGTTCATCATTGTGATGAGCAGAACAAGAAATTGGCCACGCAACAACATTTGATTGAGTGAGACTGAAGATTTTTTCGCCAACTGAAAAATTGCTGCCCTAATAAAACCGTAGGGTAAATTGAAAAACCAAGATAGGCTTTTGTAGGGACCCCTCTCATGGCCCTATAGGCTCAAATGTATCGTTCGCAGGTGCCACGGATTCTGAGTTAGGGCCCGTCAAAGTTTGATAATTTTGAGCACTCAGGGTGCTCAAGGGATGACATCGGTAGGGTATGACCCCGAGCGTTCGATCGAGTGGGGGGGGAAATAGGAGCATGCATAGGGTAATAATTCCTAACTAGACATGTTGGAGCTGACGGTTCGTCATCGTGACGAGCTGAACGGGAAATTGGCCACACGATAACATTCGATTGAGTGAGACTGACGATTTTTTCGCCAACTGAAAAATTGCTGCCCTAATAAAACCATAGGGAAACTTGAAAAAATGAGATAGCATTTTGTAGGGACCCCTCTCATGGCCTCATAGGTTCAAATGGATTGTTCGTAGGTGCCACGGGTTCCGAGTTAGGGCCTATCAAAGTTTGACAATTTTGACCACTTAGGGCGCTCAAGGGACGACATCGGTAGGGTATGACCCCGAGCGTTTGATCAAGTGGGGGGGCAAAATAGGAGCATGCATAGGGTAATAATGCCTAACTGGACATGTCAGAGCTGACGGTTCATCATCGTGACGAGCTGAACAAGAAATTGGCCACGTGACAACATTCGATTGAGTGAGACTGACGATTTTTTCGCCAACCGAAAAATTGCTACCCTAATAAAACCCCAAGTGTTCAACCAAGGTGGGGGGAAAAATAGGACCATGCATAGGGTAATAATGAATTGTATCAAGTATTGTTCATTAAATGAATTGTATTGTATTGTTCATTAAATGAATTGTATTGTTCATTAAATAACCATTATTAACCATTGTTAATTATTGGAATGAAGATTAAAGATTTCCATGATAACACCACGCACAGATGAGCAATAATTTATATGATCGAATGTCAACTTCTATATATATAAAAATGTCAAATGATTACAAATGCCATACACAAATATGGCATAAACACCAATTGAAACAAAATGTATGTCTAAATATGTGAATGTATGTCCATATACAAAATATACATGCCAACTAGACATGCAAGCATCCCAAAACTATCTATAACATCCTAAGCTACTGATGGATCATCAAAATCGATCCTCTTCGCCGCACTGCTCGGCTCTGAAGGATCCTGCACAAGAAAAACAAACCACGATTAATATTAGTTATATTATATAATTCACATTCAAAAAGTTAACATAAAAATGAACTATAATTGAACTATTCATGTTTACCTCATCTCCACGTTTTCTCTTCAGCTTTCCAGGACTCTTGATGTATCTCTTCGGTAGAGGAGGTATGTTTTGAATATTTTCATACACAACCTACATATGTTCAGAAACATGACATTGATACAAGTTAGCATATAATTGTCACTGATAATAACAAATTATATCTACTAATCAAAAATAAAATAAACACACATCTACTCGAGGCATCTCTTCTTCTTCTTCAGGTATACTGGGTGTAGTCATCAAGGATGTGAAGCCAAGAATTCTCTGTATATATACACAACAAGTATTTGAAACTATCAATCTATGTCTAGACATGTATAATCACTATAAGTTATTTAAACTATTCATTCAATCATATTTGCATTCAATTACCTTTCCCTTGTCTCCAACTGCACTACCAGATCCTAAATCACATTGCCCCGCACTCATGCTGCTTGTGCCCTACAAGAGTAAAATAAGATATACATGCAAGTTACTACATAATCTAATTAATACCAATATAAATGATGAGCATGTATGTACAATAAAATACACATGACTAGGTGCAATAATATATGTACCATCAAGCTATGAAGGCCAAATGAAATGGCTGACAAGGTGCCCTCCTGAATCTGTCTCAACTCCTCCTTAGTCATCAACTGTTAAATAGACCATGTAAATAAAAATTAGTACTTATTATTATCTAGATTATAAATATTCATTTAAAATATAACATGAACTGTGAAAATACAAATCTTACCACTACATCATCAATGTATGATGATGGTGCCTCCTCGCCTCTAGCATGTGAGGACTCCCCAGGGTATCCTCCAGTCTGTGTAATAATATCTAGTGCATCATGCATCTCGTACACCTCATAATCTGCACTGTCCCTAGGAGGATCAACGGGTTGTCCAACTGGACCCAGGCATACGTGCCCACACATGTCACAACTATGGGGCACGCATATGTGTGGAGCCGAGGATGACGTGTCATCGCCACTAGATGCACCGCTACTGACCCAACCTGAGAAACCAAAAGGCTACTCAAAGAGTGAATAGCTGATATGGTTCATGAAGCCGCCTCACAAATGATATCAGGATGCTGCACTGCAGGTGGGGGATCAATAGGAGGAGGGGGGACATATGGGCCCTGGACTACTCTGACTGCCCCAGGTCTATTTTGGGGCATACCTAAACCTACACCCTGGAAAGGTTGGATGTCAAAGTAGTTCACATGTTTGCGTAAAACAAACTCAACATACAATTTTTTTATGAAATAGAAGGGGATATCAAGATTGTTGTTGGGTGGTTTGTCGAAAACCATCCACGAACGATCCCAAAAGTTTTTCACAATACCATCATTTGTGCACCATTTAATAGAAAGTTTTTTTTTTTTGGATCTACGGGTTGACCAGTGTGGGGATTGACAAACAATGAGGCAATAGCGGCTTTGGATATCTCGAGATCCTTGATATTCTTATACGACAAGCCATCTGCATATTTTTCCCTCATAGAGTCTCGCCACAAAAGGGTGGCATTGTGCTCCTCAGTCATGGTTTCCATACTCTTTATGATCGACGTGAGAGGATCAAACATTGGGTTTAGACGAGGGATCCTACGATATACTTCTGCAATCCCCCTCAATTCATTCAAATTTTGTGCAATCAAATCCTGAATTGAGGGGGGGTTTGGCAAAGGAGGGTTTGGTTGTTGCAATTGTGGTTGGTCAGTGTTTTCATTGTTATCCCCCATTTTTAACCTAATTGAATGTAAACAATTAAATTTAGTTAACAAATTTAAACAATTAGGTATTTGATTAAAAAAAACCTTGTTTTCATGAAAAAAACCATATTTTCAATGAAAAATCAAATAAACATTAACAAAAAATACAAAAAATGAATGAAAATGATTGAAAACAATAAAATTCTTACCTTTCAATCTATTTTTTAGCATTTTTTTGCCAAAACACCGGATATCGGGTGCATCGGATATCGAATTTTAATAAAATCGCGCAGCCCGTGAGTTAAAAATGACTCACGAGCTGTCACTGTCGAAATATATTTGCCTTAGAAAATTGGATATCCGATTTTTATACTTAAATTATTTTAAAATAACATATATAATATAATAATATATTATATAATACGTATTGTATTATATTATAAAATATAATTATATATTATATAATATAATATATAATACGTATTATATAATATATAATATTATATTATATATTATATAATATTATATAATATTATATATTATATAATATATATAATATAATATAATAATATAATACGTATTATATAATATATTATTATATTATATAATATATTATTACATTATACATATTATACAATATGTAATATATAATATATTTTTTAAATTAAAATTACAAACAAAAATCGGATATCCGATTTGCATAGGTAATTACCAAGCCAAGGTGTACTGACACCCAGGCCAAGCAAAAAGTCAACACGGATTTTCGCATTTTTAGGTGAGTGAAGAAGGCTATTTTTTTCACATCGCCACTTTTTGGCCCCCTTTGATCCTGCACTAACCCGAGGATGAAATATATGCTATCCTTCATGCATGTCATGATGAGCCATGTGGAGGACATTTTGTTGCTAAAAGAACAACACTTAAAATACTTGGCACAAGATATTATTGGCCAACATTATATAAGGAAGCAACACAATATACTAGAAAATGTGATAGATGCTAGCTCATGGGTAGGCCTAAAAGATTTGATGAAATGCCATTATACCCCCAGATATTAGTTGCACCATTTGATAAATGGGGATTAGATTTTGTTGGGCCGATAGATCCTCCTTCAAATGGGAAATCTTATATTCTAGTATGAACTGATTATGTCACCAATTGGGTGGAAGCACGAGCTATGACACATGCAAGAGATAATAAAGTAGCTGAATCTCTCTTTGAAGAAATATTTACCAGGTATGGAGTTCCAAGAGAGATTGTTTCAGACCAAGGACCACAATTTACTTCCACATTGATTGCAACATTGGTTAATGAATATAATATCAGGCATAGGAAGTCTACCCCATATCATCCACAAGCAAATGGTCAAGTAGAAGTCACAAACAGGGATTTAGAAGCCATTCTTACCAAGACAGTAGCTCTTCATAAGAAATATTGGTCACATAGACTTCTTGAAGCCATTTGGGCATACAAAACAACATGGTAGACACCAATTGGTTTTACACCTTTTGAAATGGTGTATGGAAAAACAACAATGATGCCCATTGAGTTTGAGCATAAAACTCTTAGAACAACTCTTCAATTGAATATGACTCTTTTTGAAGCACAAAGAGACTGCATTCTGCAATTAAATGCTCTGGATGAGCTGAGGAAGATGGTTGTCCAACATACAAAACTTATTCAAAATCAAAGAACTAAATGGCATGATAAATACATAAAGGAGAGAAAATTTAAATCAGGTGTTTGGGCACTGCTATATGATTCTAGATATAAAGATACTATGGGAAAGCTCTAGACAAGATGGTTAGGTCCATATGAAATAGATGAAGTTTTTACAAATGGAGCAGTTTGCTTGACCACTATAGATCCAGTCAGATTCAAGCTTCTAGTAAATGGTCATTGACTACGCCTGTATCATAAGTCTGCCACCAAAAAGCAGTTTTTGCAATAATTCACCAACCAAGATAAAACAACAGTTCCTGCAGCAACTGGAGAAGACATTAAGGGTGCGGTTTGTTCGGTGTGGAGCCTGATCAGTCTCCAAGTGGGAGATTGTTGAAATGTGGCAACTGATCAGCAAAGTACTGTACACTCAGCATGTATCCTCGTCGAGGTCCGGGGCCGGGCCGAGCTCCGGGCAGGGGTTCGGGGGCGGCAGCCCCCGAGAAATTTTTTTTTTTGCCGTTTTTGTTGATGAAAAGCGACATTGTAATAAAACCCTAAAAAAGGCCGACTTTGTTTGTTGCCCTAAAAACGCATGTTATAAGCGGCTGGGATGCTTAAGGCATTGTAAGGTTGATGTACTATTTTGCTGGATAAGAAGAAAGATTGGACGGCTGTGTATGGTGGACGTAACCCATTCTGGGTGAACCACGTTAAATCTCTGTGTTATCTGTGTCTTGTTTTATTTCTTTATCTTTTGTATTTAAATCTGCATATAATTGTTAGTTCATATTTGCTTCGGATCTACTTGAAACCCTAACAATTGGTATCAGAGCGAGGTTTTCTGTAAATTGGCGGGACTTTCAGATTTGAGTGGGAGCAATGGAGGATTCCAAATTCAAGGTCGAAAAGTTTAACGGCCAGAATTATCAGTTATGGAAAATGCAGATGGAGGATTACCTGTATCAAAAGGATTTGTGGTGGCCATTGGAAGGAAAGACAAAGAAACCAACCACAATATCAGATGAAGAGTGGGACATTTTAGATAGAAAGGCACTGGGATCCATTTGATTGTGCCTTGCGTCGTCTGTAGCATTCAATATAACAGAAGCAAAAACGACTGTAGATTTGATGGCAACATTGGCTAAGTTGTATGAGAAACCCTCGGCTTCGAATAAGGTATTTCTTATGAAGCGTTTGTTTAATTTGAAAATGAGTGAGGGAGGATCTGTAGCGGAGCACTTAAATGAATTTAATACAATTACCAGTCAATTGTCTTCGGTAAAAATTACCTTTGCAGAAGAGGTTAGGGCTCTCTTGATTTTATGTTCTTTGCCAGAAAGCTGGAATAGCTTGGTTATGGTTGTAAGTAACTTTGTCTCTGGTAAAAATACTTTGGTATTTGATGATATTGTTGGTGTTATCCTAAGCGAGGAAATGCGAAGGAAAAGCACAGGTGAGACTCCAACATCATCGGGTAGTGTTTTGAATGTGGAGAATAGAGGAAGATCAAAGGAAAGAGGAAAAGGCCCTGGGAATGAGAAGTCACGAGGGAAGTCAAAGAAAGGACGCTCTCAATCTAGAGGAAAGAAAGATTGCTGGTACTACGGAAAGCCTGGTCATCTAAAGAAAGACTGTTGGTCTCGGAAAAACAAAGAAGGAGACAAAAATGAAAATGACAGTAAGGAAGCTAATATTGCAAGTAATACTTTACAAGATGCTTTAATCTTATGTTTGGATAATGTTAATGATTCCTGGGTAATAGATTCTGGGGCTTCATTTCATGCTACACCCCATAGATAATATTTTCTAGATTATGTTCAAGGTGATTTTGGACAGGTATATTTGGGTGATGATAAGCCCTGTCAAATTATTGGAAAAGGAAAGATAAAGATCAAGTTGCAGAATGGTAATGACTGGTTTCTGCAGGAGGTAAGACATGTTCCTAATTTAAGAAGAAATTTAATTTCTGCAGGGCAACTAGGTAGTGAAGGTTGCATAGTTACCTTCTCAGACAGTATGTGGAAGGTCACTAAAGGATCATTAGTAGTAGCTAAAGGTGTGAAGGTAGGCACATTATATCTATGTACTGGTAACACTTACTCTACCTTAGCTGCTACAGATAAAGTTACTGCAGGGACAACAACAATAAATGTTGCAAGAACAGATTCGATAATGTGGCACCATAGGCTTGGGCACATGAGTGAGAAAGGGATGAAAATCCTTCACTCCAAAAATCTATTGCCAGGACTAAAGAAGATTGATTTAGAGTTCTGTGAAAACTGTGTTTATGGTAAACAAAAAAGAGTCAGATTTCTCAAGGTTGGGAAAGAGAAGAAGAGTGAGAAGTTAGAGCTTGTACATTCAGATGTATGGGGACCGGCTCAGGTATCCTCTCTTGGTGGCTCTTGTTATTATGTTATTTTTATTGATGACTCAACCAGAAAAACATGGGTATATTTCCTAAAACAAAAATCAGATGTTTTTGAAACTTTTAAGAAATGGAAAGCTTTGGTTGAGAATGAGACAGGAAAAAAGTTGAAGTGTCTCAGATTGGATAATGGAGGTGAGTATTGCAGCAAAGCATTTGAAGATTACTGTTCCTTAAATGGGATTCGAAAGCAAAAGACAGTTCCAGGAACTTCACAAGAAAATGGTGTGTCAGAGAGAATGAATAGGACCATCATGGAACGTGCGAGGAGCATGAGATTGCATGCTGGATTGCCCTTACATTTTTGGGCAGATGCTGTACATACTACTGTCTATTTGATAAATAGAGGACCTTCAACCCCTTTGGATGGTGGTATTCTAGAGGAGGCATGGACTGGTAAAAAGGTAAATTATTCTTTTTTAAAAACTTTTGGTTGCGAAGCTTTTATCCATGTTGATAAAGAAAACAGAACCAAGCTTGATGCTAAATCTCAGAAATGTACCTTCATTGGATATGGGATAGATGAATATGGCTATCAGTTATGGGATTTTGAAAATAAGAAAATAATTAGAAGTAGAGATGTTATATTCAATGAGAAGGTTATGTATAAAGAACAGATGCAGGAAAAGAAGCATGAACAGGACAAACAAGAATATGTGGTGTTGGATGAGATTCCTGAAAATGAAATGCCACAGGTACCTGATGCTCAGCAACAACAGATTGTCCCACAAACTCCTGCAAGTGTTAGACGTTCTACGAGGACAAGTAGACCCCCTGAAAGATTTTCTCCTTCTTTGTATTCTATTTTATTAACGGATTCTGGTGAACTAGAAGAATATGAAGAAGCAATGCAGGTGGATGCCAAACAATAGTGGCAACTAGGCATGAAAGAGGAGATGGACTCCTTGATGAAAAATAAGACTTGGGACTTAGTCCCTTTACCTAGAGAAAAAAGAGCCTTGCCTAACAAATGGGTTTATCGACTGAAGGAGGAGGAAGGAAGTCAGAAAAGATATAAGGCCAGACTTGTGGTAAAAGGTTTTGCACAGAAAAAGGGTATAGATTATGATGAAATATTTTCTCTAGTTGTAAAAATGACTTCAATTAGAACTGTACTTAGTCTTGTGGCTGCAGATGATTTACATCTTGAACAATTAGATGTCAAAACAACTTTTCTCCATGGAGATTTGGAGGAGGAAATTTACATGTTGCAACCACAGGGATATGAGATCAAAGGTAAGGAGAACTTGGTGTGCAGGTTGAAGAAAAGTCTGTATGGCCTAAAGCAAGCACCCCGACAATGGTATTTAAAATTTGATAGTTTCATGGCTGAACACGGTTATCATAGATGTCATTCTGATCATTGTGTATATTTTAAGAGATTTGATAATGGCAGTTATATTATCCTGTTGCTTTATGTTGATGACATGCTTGTTGCTGGGTCTAACATGCAACATATAAATGATCTTAAACAGAAATTAGCCAGGTCATTTGCTATGAAGGATTTGGGTGCAGCTAAGCAAATTCTCGGTATGAGGATTACACGGGACAGGAAAAATAGAACCTTGAATTTGTCTCAAAGTGAGTATATAAAGAAGGTGTTGAAAAGATTTAACACGCAGGATGCAAAAGCAGTTAGTACACCTTTGGCTAGTCATTTCAAATTGACTAAGGAGATGTGCCCAAAGGCACAGGAAAAGGTTAATAAAATATCTAACATCCCGTATTCATCAGTTGTTGGTAGTCTGATGTATGCAATGGTATGCACAAGGCCAGATATTGCACATGCAGTGGGAGTTGTGAGCAGGTTTATGAGTAATCCGGGTATGGAACATTGGAATGCTGTGAAATGGATTCTTCGGTATTTGAAAGGAACTACTACGAAGGCATTATGTTTCAAAGGATCTAATGCTGCTCTAAGTGGATTTGTTGACTCTGATCTGGCGGGTGATATTGATTCACGGAGGAGTACTACAGGGTATGTTTTTACTATAGGGGGAACTGCAGTTAGTTGGATTTCTAGGCTGCAAAAGGTTGTTGCACTTTCAACCACTGAAGCTGAGTATGTTGCTGCTACAGAAGCCAGCAAAGATATGATTTGGTTGCAATGTTTTCTAAAGGAATTGGGTCAGACACAAAAGGATAGCCCATTGTATACTGATAGACAGAGTGCCATTCATCTTGCGAAGAACTCTGCTTTTCATTCAAGGACAAAGCACATTCAGCTCAGGTACCACTTCATCCGGACTATTTTGGAGGAGGGTCAGTTACGGCTTGAGAAGATTCACACAACTGAGAATCCTGCCGATATGTTCACAAAGGCAGTTCCACAGGAGAAGCTGATTTCTTCATCAGTTTCTGTTGGTCTTCTTGATTGATAATTGTGGAATTTATACCAGTCAAGTCCTAGTGTTTTATCTAGCGGATGTTACATGTACAGTGGTGTCGTGTAGTATCAGTCTCCAAGTGGGAGATTGTTCGGTGTGGAGCTTGATTAGTCTCCAAGTGGGAGATTTTTGAAATGTGGCAACTGATCAGCAAAGTACTGTACACTCAGCATGTATCCTCGCCGGGGTCCGGGGCAGGGCCGGGCCCCGGGCAGGGGTTCGGGGGCGGCAGTCCCCGAGAAATTTTTTTTTTGCCGTTTTTGTTGATGAAAACTGACATTGTAATAAAACCCTAAAAAAAGGCCAACTTTGTTTGTTGCCCTAAAAACGCATGTTATAAGCGGCTAGGATGCTTAAGGCATTGTAAGGTTGATGTACTGTTTTGCTGGATAAGAAGAAAGATTGGACGGCTGTGTATGGTGGACGTAACCCATTCTGGGTGAACCACGTTAAATCTCTGTGTTATCTGTGTCTTGTTTTATTTCTTTTTCTTTCGTATTTAAATATGCATATAATTGTTAGTTCATATTTGCTTTGGATCTGCTTGAAACCCTAACACGGTTCCTGTAGCTTCTGCAGGGAGCATTCTTAGCAATCAATAAATTTTTCATGCATGCTTTCATAAAAATATTTCCATGTCTTATGGAAATATTATTCTCTGATAATAATTTTTTCATCCATATCATCCCATTTCATCTCTCTGTCTATCACTTCATTCATGTCACATCATCTCATTTCACCCCCTTTTTAATAGCTAATCATTTCATATAGCGTTTATTAGTACGATTGCAGGTATGTACATTCTTTATTTTTTATTAATTATACATTTATTATTTTGCTATGATTATTGCCTATTTTAAATCTGCGTACCCTTCTCTCTATCATTTTTGCATGTGTGGACACGTGTCATCATAAGTTGGGGGGTGTGTTATGGTCTGATTTCCAAGTCGAGTAATTATCCGTCCTTGTCAGTAATTTGCTTTGATTTGCTTAACATCATTTTTGAATAAGATATTCTTTGGCATGAGTGAGCAGTTCATCCTGTTGCCAAAATCAATGAAAGGGACTGAAAGTAAGTAAGGTATTTTTGAATAAGTATTTTCAGTTCTGCAGGTTATTTCAGTCCCTCATTCTGTTGTGGAAATTATTTTGAGAGCCGAAATAGTCATGGGTAGACATCCTATCCGCCATGAACCTGTAATTCATGAAATGTTGTTGCAGGATGTCCAGTGTGAGCATTACTTCCGTATGCATGGGTGGATTTATTATTTTTTGAAAATAACGGATTTCAATGAAGAAACTGCCTATGAATTCATGCGTACATTCAATGAAGGAGAGGCCTCTGTCAAGGGATTAAGAGTCATTGCCATAGAGCAACGAATAGCTGAAGTTACTGGGTTGTTGTAGGAAGGAGAATTGTTTCCTGAATCTAAGGATGCGAGAAGCACTATTGCAAAGTTTACACGCCCATTAGATGGACCCCTAAGGGTGGACAAATAGGGAACCAGATAGATATCTCTTCTAGCGTAATGGCCCCAGATGGCATTGTATGTGATGAAATACATTACCTGTGATGGAAGGTACTCAAATTTGCATTCGATCCATTTTAAATTGCTTAGTCATTTATGGCATGGCTGAAGGGTAAATGTTCCCAATTTTTTGTATCACCTTATTTCCATAAGTGCAAAGGAAACACGAAAGGGTGGAAATCGTTCTGTCAGTCATCGTGGCCTGATAAAATTGTTAGTAGGACGTTCTCTTAGAGATGTTTCTCAAATGGTATGGGGGGTATTCGAAGATATAATGCAATTTAGGGAGGAAAATTCTCCTGCTGTAGAAGAATTAGCAGCCCAAGAGGAGGATATCGGAGAGCCCTCATCTCCTAGGGTTTATGTAGAGAATGAACCTCCTGTTGCCAATGAAACTTTGACTATTGCAAAAGAAATGGTGATTGAAACAAATATTGAGCAACCCTCCACTCATTTTCAAAGTGGAGCGACATCTTTTAAAAGGAAAGGGAAAGAAATAGAGACAATTGATGCAGAGGGAGAAACCATAGTGCAACCTCAAGCACCACAGGTTTCTCCTACAGCTAAGAAGCGTAGGCTAAAAGAAAATTCTCCTGCAGCAACACCTCTTGCAAAAACTGTTCCTACAGCCACTCCAAAAATGTATGCAAGAAGGACTCGAAAGAATAAACAGAAAATTCAAGCAGTAGGGGATGTAGTGGAAGTTATTTCCATAGAAACATCAGAAGAAGGGCATGAAAGTCAAACAAAGACTAAATCACAGGAAGAACATGGAGCCGACAGGCTTTCAAATCTGGCACATGTAGTAGAACAGTTTGGAGAACCGGTTAAAGAAATCTCACACCCTCAGGTAACAGCTAATAGACCTCCTTCATCTCTCACTAGTTTGTCTATTGCACTTACATTTTATAGGCAGTGGGAGATAGAAAGGGCTAGGTTACATGGAGTTATTGATAAGCAACAAAAAGAAATTGAAAAGAGGGATAATCAAATTGTGGAATTGCAAGATAAAGTTGACACAATTGCCAGTATGGTTCCTGAGTTGATGCAATGTAGGGCTCCTCCAAGGGTTTACACTTTATATCTAAAAGAGCAATATTTAAGTTTCAAGCTAAACCACATTGTTAGGGATCTTAGTCCTTCTCTAGATACCCTAGAAGAATTTTATAGTGTTTATAAAAACTCTCCAAAAGGTGTTAAGAATTTATTATGTGAATTTTATTTGCATAATTATGTTGCGACTTCTGACAATGAGTGGAACCCCTTATTATACATTGGTGACATTCACACAAAAGCATTAATGTCATGGATACAAAATGAAATCAGTATGGGGACACAGGCTAAAACATATAGAAACTTGGAATTTGACTCAGAGTTGAAGCCAAGGATCCATGACTTCTTTATTATGATTGGCAAAAATTGTTAGCAAGACTCGATGTAAGGAGCCAGGTGTTACCGATAAGAGAGGAAACATTCCAGGAATATGAACACTTGATTAAAAATGAAAATGCAGCTACAATTGAATGTCTAGTTCAACATTGGAATAATCTTCCAGAAGACCTAAAATAGGGTGAACCTCATTCACTGCCTAATTTTCATGCAGCTACACAAAAAGCTCCTAAGTACATCCATTTGGGTAGGGCGAAGAGCAATAACTGGCTGCCCTTGATATTTCAGCCACCTATCCTTATGTGGTCATTAATGGGATGCAGGGTTGTAGACAAACTATATGAGGGGACCACAGAGGAAGCCAGATGAGCTAGACTGGAAAAAATGAAGGGGTTTTATGGAACTTGGCTACAAGAGGAACAAGACAGGGAACTATTGGCGACTTGCGAGTCAGTGCTTGGATCAGAAATTTTCCTCTTGCTGGAGGATCGATAAGACACTAAGTTGAGGGGCATGATGAGATGAGTTATTATCTCCTTTATTCCTAAAACTCATAAGTTTTTGCCATGTTTTAATTCATATAATGGGGTAGTAATGATGTATTAGGGTTTGACTATATGCATTCTAGATGTTAACTAAACCCATTAACTCTTGTTTTGTTTTGACCTATTATTCTTGTTGCCATCTGTATTATTCATGTTGCCATGTGGATTATAATAGGCGATATCATGTGTGAAATGTATAAGTGTTATGATTAATTAAAATAGATATATGTGTGTGGTTGTATGTTCTATCTTTTCAATCACAGGAATAAATAAGATGCTAAAGAGGCGGTTATTGTGTCACGTCATGGTGGTGTTACTATTTACTAAGTTGTCATTAGTTTTATGTCCAAAGTCTTCCTATATACTCTCGTCGGTTAATACTACCAAAATATTCAGTTGGTAAGTACTAAGGGTGTCGATTACAGAAGAAAGGCCAATCACCGAGATGAGAAATACCGAGCTGCCTACCGAGTAAAGTTCTTATGTCTACCGAGCAGCAAGGAAGGTATACCGAGTCAATATGAACCGAGTGGAAACATGTTACCAGATTCAATGAACATGGACACATATGTGGAAATGTGTTACAAGATTTGAGAACAGGGAACCATTATTACATAGGGAATTGCACTTAAAGATTTTGTATGATTTTGAGGAAGTTTATCCAATGAAATAATCTCTATGCTTATTCATTCGATAAAACATGTTTGTATGATTGATGTATGAACAAGATCACCGCCTCAGAGATCTATATATATACAAAGTGATTTGAGTATCTAATATATAGAGGGAAGATGATGAGTTGAAAATGAAAATCTTGAGAGAAGTTAAGATGTAATGATTGAACAGAGATATTCAGAGGTCACCAAGAAGATTTTCAGAAAACAGTTTAAGGGATAGAGAATGCAGAAGAGGTTACCGAGCTGATCTATCAATTATCGAGGTATGCTATGAGAATGGTAATTTCATATTGAGCACATAGAGTCTGCTATAACATTTCATATGTAAAGTTGCAGATATTTTGTAAAGATTTTGATTGAATTATTTTGAGTTGTGTTAGAAACCTTTAACAGGGTAAAAGACTCTAACAAAGTCTATAAATTGTAAAGCCTTTAACTAGGTACAACATTTTATATAAGTGTTTGTAAAATCCTTTAGCAAGGTAGATCTAAAGATCTTAATACTCCTAACAGGGTAAGCTATGAGAAAGAGCTAAACATGTAGCTCTAACTGAGCAACCTTTATTATTGCAGTAGTGAAGTTGTGGGTGCCATCCCCACCACATTTTTTCTCTAACCAAGAGTTTCTGCGTAACCAAAATCTTTGTGTTATGGAGTGAAATGTGTATGGATGTTATTTCTATGATTATGTTTTAGCATTATATATTATGAGATCAACTATACACAGTTTATGTTTATCAGTAAGATTGTTTTTGAAGAAAAGTTTTGATGTACTGATTCACCCCTCCCCTCTCAGTACATTAGCTTTCCTGGTTGGACCTAACAATTGGTATCAGAGCTTTACTCTTGGAAAAGGGTTTTACAGCCTAAAGAGAAAGATCCTATCAATGGAAGGCTATAAAAAATCATGCAGAATTGTGAATCTCCAAGAAGAATTGGATCATGCTAATCAAGTGATTGCAGACATACAGAGACAAATGCAAAAATCACTGAAAGTTAGAATAAGATTGTCTGATGATTTACAGGACTCACAAGAGTTGGTGGAACAAATTGAGACATCATCTGAGAACAGCATATCAAAAGAGTCTAAAGAAATGATTGTAGAATTGAAAGAAAAGAACAAAGCACTGAATGATTAGCTAAAAGAAATGAGAAGGGAACATGAGTATTTCAGCACATAGATGACCAAAAATCTTGATGCATTGAGAATAGCTGAAGATAACATAAGAGATATAGAAAAACAAAAACAATAGCTAGAAGCATTGTTGTTTGAAAAGAATGATGAAATCACAAGGATGACTGGAATTCAACATAATCTGTCTGATCAATTGGGTTATGCACATCATGAAGCAACTCTAAAAGAAAATGAGAACCAAGCATTGAAACTTGAATTATCAAGATTGACCGATGAACTTGAAGCAGAAAAGAAGTCAAAAGAAACACTGAAGAAAAGTTATGAAGCGTCAAGAATGTTGGATGAGCAACTAAACATAAGATCACCCAACAAATCTGCCGGACTCGGTTACAAAAGAAACAACTCTACCAAGAAAGGAATCAACACCACTGAGAAAGGAGAATCATCAAAGAAGGATGGAAACAAAGATAAGTTGAAAGATAAGAAGCCTATTTGCAATTACTGTGGAAAACAAGGACATACTGCCAACATGTGCCGAATTAGAAAAGGTAAGCAATCGAATGTCACTAGGTCTGATGGTTATTGTTACAATTGCAATAAGTATGGTCACACATCTAAACAATGCAGAACAAAGTCTATTAGCAATTATCAAAAGGCAAAATTCAAGGGGTTTTACAAAAACTGCAATAGATATGGACACAGTACCGAGAAGTGTTGGTTTAAGCAGAAAAACTATATGTGGTCTCCACACTGAGCAAGTGATAGAAGCTACCTAACTCACACATATCTCAATCATCAATATACTGCAGTACCATGGGATTACAATACAAGGATATGGTGTGAATGCTATGGAAGGTATGGACATATAAGTGCAAACTATATGATAAGGTTTGGAATGAACAACCGGAGATCATGGAGAAATCCTGGAATGACATGCTTTCATTGTCATAAAGTTGGACACTTGGCTAAAGATTGCAGAGATCAACCCAGAGGAGATACTGAAGAGATAAGAATCAAATTACAGAAAATTTGGAAAAAGAAGGAAAATGGGTCAAATAATGAAGAAAAAACGTCACCTACCGAGTTAGGTGCATCTACTTCTAATTAATCAATAAAGGTATGAAGGGACTGCGTTTTCACAAGGATAGATCTTAACAATTCCTATTTTAATCATGAACATAATTCCAAAATTTGCATAGCTAAGATGTATTAACATTTTTTAAAAAATTGTATCTAGTCTTATGATTTACCAGAGAAGTCGGTAAATGCAGTAAACCTGTCTAGTTGGTAAAAGCATATAAGGAAGTTAGTCGGTAAAGTGAAACCAAGTGCATTTAATGCTTATCTTACCTAACTGCATGAAGCCCGATAAGGTAAAGGGTGTATTTAAAGTTCTTTGTGTGGTCATTTTACACTTACCAGTTTTCAAAGAGCAGAGCTAAGCGAATCAAAGGCGATCAAACATTTCTAGAGCGAATTCAAGGTACTTTCACACAATCTTAAATGCATTTTCAGGCAAGTTAACCGATCAATATCAGTTGTGAATATTTGCATTATATTTACTAAGTTGAAAGCGTTTTCTGATTAGTTGAAACCCTAAGCTATTTTGTTAGTAGAAATCCAAGTTTGAAATGGCTCCCAAGATGTAGAAACTTGTTGTAGTTAAGACTATTGAGAAGCCCTCACTAAAGTATTCCTTACCTCCCAAAGTGGCATCTGAACCCGATGAGAAAATTGCATTTTCTCTTATTCCAAATAGGGTTATGTTGGTTGAAGATGTCAGATTTTATACTAAGTGCCGTGTTGAAGAGCTAGGTCATACCGAAATTAAGGACATGTATGATGAATTATGCACCGATAGAATCCTGGATAGTAAGTTTGAGCATATCAAAGTTAAGGGATTGATCGAAGCCCTAACCTATCCTCGAGTTTTCAAACCCCAATGGGTCAAATTTGTCTTGAGCAGAGTGCATGATGACTTTATGTGGTTAGAGGATCAATCGTTCAAGATCACCAAGGAGATTATTCACATAATAACCGGATACCCTATATTCGACCATGCCCGAGCACAGAAGATGATTTCACAGAAGGAATTGATAACTTTAACCAGAGTTGAGTCTGATTGCAGAGGTCTTAAGTTGAATAATGTAATAGATGTAGAACTAAAGTTTGCAATTAGAGTCATTGATTATTGTTTCTTCCAGTCGGCAAGAGAAAACAGTGTACTGTGTGCAGCTGTGGATTTGGCCTATAAAATTGTGAAAAAGGGTATGAAAATTGATTTATGTGAAGTATTGTTGAAGAATCTTTTTGAAAATCTCAACACTATAAGGAAACCTAAGAAGAATAACACTGCTAACACACTAAAGTTTGGATCACTCTTAGTGTGCATGTTCTTCTATTTTCAAAAGTTCTTTCCTTCAATCGGTAACATTGTTTGGGAATTACACCGACCAATCACCCATCAGATAAATGATTTTATCAATCAGCTAGGTGATAATTTCAATGAGATAATGGATGATTACTTTAACAAATTTTAGGAAAAGATGCATAACAGGTACAGGATCCCACCTCAGCTAGTGGAAAAATATAAGGATACTATATGTTTTGAAGTGGACACTGACTACTGTTATGTCCATGCAGTAGAACCCAGAACTCAATCTTTACCGCCTATGGGTTATGAGATTGATTTTGATATTACTCAACAACAGATAGATGCCTTTTTGGCACTTCCAAGGCACTCGACCGAGATCAGGTATGGTACCTATGAAGAGGTAAAAGAGAAGGTAAAAATGAGCATAGTAGTACCAAAGGCTACCAGAAAAGCCACTAAAATGATCAAAGATTTAACTGAAAAAATTGGAGAAGGTTCTACCTTCACACCTACTAAGCCAACAGGTAGGAAAGATGATCAACTTTCAATTGAGGAAGAATCTGAAGCTCAAGAAGTAGCAATTACTCTAAGCACCGAGTTGCCAAAGGGCAAAATTTTGAAAAGAAAGAAACAGGATACAACTAAGGTATCACCAACTCCACCAGTTAAGTGACCTAACACTAGATCATCTGTAGTGTGACCCGGTAAGAGGCAAAAAAATCTTGAATTGCCTAAAGTTATAAAGACATATAGAAAGTCGACCAGAAGACTGATTTTGAATAAGGAGTCAAGTGAGATAGAATCTGAAGATGCAAATAAATTTCAGATTGTTAAAAGCACAAAGGAAGATGTACACAATGTTGACAATTTTTGTGCAAAATTGAAACAATATGGAGGATTTGGGTCATTCAGGTATTTAAAATATGACTCCCGAACATAAGAAGAGAAGAGGCAAATAGAAGAGTCAGTAGTGTGTACACTTCTCAAATTCCGAGTAGTTCCACTGGAAGTAACTGATTTTCTTCCAAAAGCATTGTACTCTCATATTGACAACAGATGGAAATATGCTATGGACTCGGAGAAGCAGATAAGAGAAAGAGTTTTGGCACATCTCTTTCCAGACATGTCAGTAGCTGATATAAGAAATCATTTGAAAAACTACCAGACAAATTTTCAAGTAAAGCAAAGGGCCTTGAAAATGATGAATGGACTTTATCTTGAAGTAGAAAAGGAAACTAAAGAAAAATGGCAAGAAATTTTTTGAATTTAGACTGAAGAACCTCAAGGTGAAGTGGAAATAGTTGACATCACTGAGCAAGATCCTGCTTCAACTATTCAACTAGATGAGGATGTCATGGACACTGAGGCACAAGAAGAAGAAATGATAGAAGGAAATGCCTATGCCAAACTGGTATCAAGTGAATCAATCTTGGAACAAGTTAAGTCCCATCCTCCGGTAACTCAACAAGTGACAACCGAGAAACCTCAGGACACAGAACAAGGCAAAGAGGATCAAAAGGCTACATAAGGTGAATCTACCTCTCAGGCCATAGGCGAGCAAACTTCTCAAGCTCCTGCAAGCACTGAAACTATTGCCACTAAAACCCCAAGCAAGGAAACACTGAAGGATACAACAGAAGCTTTAGGAACCAACAAAAGTGTTGCTCCCACCGAGCAACATACCAAGGAAGATCAAGCCTCCAAAGCCATTGTACTCATTCAACCGGTGAAGGCATCATCATCCAAAGGGAAGAAAGCAAAGAAGCATAGTTTCAAGATAGATCTGTCAAAGCCTATTGTGTTGCCGAATATTGACATCTCAAAACTAAAAGGGAAAGCACTTATTGACTTCGGTGAGCTTTGTAAAGCTAAAGCAGAACAGGAAAAATAGATAGCTATTCAGAAGAAGAACTGAGTACTTCAGAAGGTTAAAGCATTATTGATAGACATGCTACCTGAAGCTACTGTAAGTAAAGATGCTACCATCCATATGCAACTGGATGAACTACTCACTCAATTGGAAACATCAGGAGTAGAGGCATTAGAATACCCTAGCAAATTAAAAGAAAAAGAGCTAACTGCCAAGATGATTCAAGAAGTGCTGAAAGCAATTGCTATAGGTAAAGTCAAGCTTGTTGGATTCATTGCTGAGTTATCCCCTCAACTCAAGCACATTATTTATTTATTCTAGAAGTTATGTACATTTTCATTCTTTATTAAAGATATCAATCATAAGACCGAAGTCATTGAAAAAGAGATTACCGATCTCTCAAATAAACTGACTACTGAGCCAAATTCTATTCAGAATTTTTATACAAAGCTACAAACTCTTATGGCTTGGCAGTTAGAACTTCGGAATGAAGAGCACAAAATAAGGATGGATATTATGACTCTTCAGACATTATTTATTCCCCATCTGTCATCAGTACAAGATTAGATCAACCGAGCTACCCAACTGTCCACACAAGCAAAGGGAAGCACTTTAGATGGTCTGATTTCATTGTTAACTGATATTACAGCTCAGAATTCTTTAACGGAAAGTGTCAAGGATGCACTTACCAATGCTCTCAAAGATGCTCATACTAAGTATAAATCTATTTTTGACCAGTTGCCCCCACCTAATGCTAACTAGTTTTGATGTTTGTCAAAAAGGGGGAGTGTACTACAGAGTACAAAGTTCATACTATCTACAGAGTGTTGAAATGAAATTGACAGGGGGAGCATGGAACATCAGGATCAGGAACATGCAAATCAAGTTTTGTACAACATATTGATAAGGGGAGTATGTATTTGAAGTATGTATTTGAACAAATGTACATACGGTCATTTCAGTCAAGTTTTGTAAGTATATAGATTTTGTGTTATGACTTTGAAAGGAGTTTTGTCAAACATACCAAACTAATGTCAAAAGGGGAGATTGTTACTATTTACTAAGTTGTCATTAGTTTTATGTCCAAATTCATCCTATATACTCTAGTCGGTTAATACTACCGAAATATTCAGTCGGTAAGTACTAAGGGTGTCAGTTACAAAAGAAAGGCCAGCCACCGAGATGAGAAATACCGAGCTACGTACTGAGTAAAGTTCTTATGTCTACCGAGCAACAAGGAAGGTATACCAAGTTAATCTGAACTGAGTGGAAACGTGTTACCAGATTCAATGAACCTGGACACATATGTGGAAAAGTGTTACAAGATTCGAGAACAGGGAACCATTATTACATAGGGAATTGCACTTAAAGATTTTGTATGATTTTGAGGAAGTTTATACAATGGAATGATCTCTATGCTTATTCATTCGATAAAACATGTTTGTATGATCGATGTATGAACAAGATCACCACCTCAGAGATCTATATATATACAGAGTGATTTGAGTATCTAATATATAGAGGGAAGATGATGAGTTGAAAATGAAAATCTTGAGAGAAGTTAAGATGTGATGATTGAATAGAGATATTTAGAGGTCATCGAGAAGATTTTCAGAAAACAGTTTAAGGGACAGAGAATGCAGAAGAGGTTACCGAGTTGATCTATCAATTACCAAGGTATGCTATGAGCATGGTAATTTCATATTGAGCACATAGAGTCTGCTATAACATTTCAGATGTAAAGTTGCAGATATTTTGTAAAGATTTTGATTGAATTATTTTGAGTTGTGTTAGAAACCTTTAACAGGGTAAAAGACTCTAACAAAGTCTATAAATTGTAAAGCCTTTAACCAGGTACAACATTTTGTAAAAGTGTTTGTAAAATCCTTTAGCAAGGTAGATCTAAAGATCTTGATACTCCTAACAGGGTAAGCTATGAGACATAGCTAAACATGTAGCTCTAACCGAACAACCTTTATTATTGCAGTAGTGAAGTTGTGGGTGCCATCCCCACCACAGTTTTTCTCTCTAACCAAGAGTTTCTGCGTAACCAAAATATTTGTGTTATGGAGTGAAATGTGTATGGATGTTATTTCTATGATTATGTTTTAGCATTATATATTATGAGATCAACTATACACAGTTTATGTTTATCAGTAAGATTGTTTTTGAAGAAAAGTTTTGATGTACTGATTCACCCCTCCCCTCTCAGTACATTAGCTTTCATGGTTGGACCTAACAGAAGGCAGTTAGAGATATTCAAGGGGCAGTTAAAAGTTCAAAACAACAAAGAGAGTAATGGGCATAAGGAGAGGCAAAGGAATAGCAGGGCACACAAGACTCATTTATGTCTATCTTCAGTAAACATCAATCTTGTAATACCGCCATGCTATATTCTTGGTTGCGGTTTAGTAGAGATCCACATTTTCAGTGGATTAACTCTATCTGTTCTCTGTCATAAATGTTCTCCATCTCATTTCATCGGCGTGACCTATATTTTAGGAAGTTGTTATAGTTTTCTATTAAATAAGAGTCTGCGCCTCTTCTCAGAGGTTAGAAAAGAGAGAGACAAAAGATTTAGAAATAAAGTTGCAAAGTATTTTTAGCTTTTTTTCATTCTATGTGTTGTATCGACCTTTGAAAAATAATGAATAAAGTGATGCTATTCTAAGTATTTAGAGCTATCTTTGGAATCCTGGATACACTCATCCAAGGGGCCCCACTTGGTGAGTATTCCTGTGCATTTATTGAATTTACTTTCCCTTTCTACTGCAGTAGGCATTCTAGCAATTGACTGTTCTTGTAGCCATTGGAAACAGATGTTGTGACTGTTCCTGCAGCCAAAGAAAACATAGTAATTCTTGTTTGTCAGCTTTGGACTTAGTTAATAGTTCTTTAATTGGGTTTTATGTTAATGTAGAGTTTTCCTATAACCATTCAGTTGTTATAATTCTTACTTGCTTATTTCAAATAGGTTTAGTTGCTGCAGTAATGCAGAATAGCTATCACAGGAACTTAGTGCATATATAGTGCAGACCCATTTCAAGTAATACGTCCTTGGGTTGATAAACAAATGAACTTCAGTTATGGAGATAAAAAATTCATAGAGTGAATGTCCAAACTTCAGGTTGAAACTTTAGCTATAGTTATTGTTCCTATTGGTGAAGCAAATAATGAACTTATGTCCATTTGAAGAAGGATGAATTTTCCCTACTAAATCAGGCCCCCATTGATAGAAAGGCCAAGATGTGGTGAATGGTTGCAACTCTTGTGTTGGTGCATGGATAAGATTGTAGTGAATTTGACATTCAGGGCATTTATTAGCAAATTGATAGGACTCTCTCTCCATTGTCAGCCAGTAATATCCCATTCTCAGAAGTTTCTTGGTGAGAGTAGGACCACTTGAATGCATACCACAGATACCCTCGAGAATCTCATGTAAGGTAGAGTTAAATTCGTTATGATTGAGGAATTGAAGAAGAGTACCATCTAGACCTCAATGATAAAGTGTGTCAGCGGTTAAGGTATGGTGGGTGGCTTGCCAAATGAAGTTGTGTTTTTGGTTACGAGATAGGTCAGGTGGGAGAGTATTGTTTTTGAGATAATCATAGATTGTCCCATATAGAGGTGAGTACAAACCGGTTAGGGCATAAATGACTTGGGATACGAAATTGTCATAGGCTGGGGAAAACAATTGCTCTACCAAGAACTCATAACGACTCTGTTTATCTGGAATTTGCAGCAGTGAAGCGATAGTGGCCATTGCATCGACAACTTTGTTGTCCGATCTTGGTATTTGCTCAAAAGTGATGTGTACAAAGTACTGTTTGAAATCATCCACCATTCGATTGTACGACATTAGCTTATCATCCTTTGTCTGATATTCATCATTGATCTGATTGATAACTAATTGAGAGTCCCCATAGACTCTTAATTATGTGATTCTCCATTCCACTTCCATTTTGATTCTTGTTACCAGAGCTTCATATTCAACAATGTTGTTGGTGCATGGAAACATTAGTCAATAGGATATTGGAATTGTGTGCCCTTCTGGAGTGATGAACAAGATGTCAACACCCGATCCATGTTGGGTATAGGATCCATCAAAGTACAGGGTCCATTTTTGGGTGTGGTAGTGAGTACACCCATGTCTGGAAATTTCACCTACAATGGTTGTTGATCTGGTAGTGGTGCTTATGCTAATTGATCTGCAATTACCCTGATGAATACTAAGAGGGGGGGGTGAATTAGTATGCCAAAAATCTTTGCACTAAAACACTTTGCTAGACTAGGAGTAAACTGGTAAAACAATTTAGCAGACAAACCGGTTAGCACACATGCAAACCAAATAGAAAATAATGAATTCACCCATAGAAGTAATAACACTATAACACAAAAGATTTTGACATGGAAACCCAAATGGGAAAAACCACGGTGAGATGGAACTCACAAGTAACTATCTGAACCAGACCGGTTAAGGTCAGACTGGTTAAGATCTTACAATGTTCTTTACCAGAATAGATCCTGTTAGGATTCTCAATCTCTGTTAGGAGATAAGTCTGATTACAGACTACCTTGCTAGAGGATTTTAGATGCATGGATGTGAACCACCTTGTTAGAGGATTTTACAAAAGGATTTTCAGGCCTACCCGGTTAAGGGCTTCAGACTTGTCGAAGATGTGAGTAATCAACAAATGAATGATCTATTGAATAGCACAGATTGATTGATTAGATCCTTGATAGCTCGTTCCTAATGCATTCCAGCATTACTTCAGTCTTCAACACTTTCACAAAAAACTCATGAACCACCTTAAACCCTAGCAACAACAAAACACACCAACCTAAAACCCTAGACATGATGTCCTTATAAAGGAATCTGATTTCATGTCGGTCCAATAGGATTACAATACAATTCCCTAGGTTCAATGTATCTGGACACTTTTGGTAACACGACACAATATGCACCGCCAAAGTGTCGGCACTGCTAAACAATTGGTGGATGGTAACTCATCACAAAATGCCGGTTGGTAACTAAACACAGAGTGTTACTGGTTCAAACAAAATACCGGTTTAACCAAAATACCAATTGCCGGTTTAACAAAATGAAGACTGGAAAATATGTGTTGTGCCTCTTCTCTCCTTCGTACTGCTTGAGATCCTCGAACCGCTTGGGGTCTTCATGCCGCTTAAGACTGGTGAATACTTTCTACAAAACATCAATAGTCTAAAGACTATAATACATGATACCGGTTGGAACAAATACCGGTTGAGCTTTAACTCACACAAACAAAAAGTGATCTCAAGACAAGTGTGTGACCATCAATGACAATCACAATATCAAACATCAAAATTGCCAACAATCTCCCCCTTTGGCATTGATGGCAACACTTAGGAAATTTTGACATCTAAGTGTTTTACAACAAAAATATGCCAGAATCAAAATTACTCCCCCTAAGCATATACACTATTCCTTTTGCAGAAAATATAATGTATACTACTTCTTAACAGAAATAACATGAAAGTATACATCAAAGCTTTCAAAATTTATACTTCTGCCCCTTTTCCAACAATGACAACAAACTATTACAGACTAACAACAAAATTTATACTTCTCCTGTGTCATTAGTATAAAAAAGAATAAGAGTTTATGACAATAAGGAATAAAACTTGTCAAAAACAGATTTAAAGTCCTGCAAGAATTGTTTCATAGATAAAGACCAGGACTCAAGTAGGGAGGTGGCTACTTCTTTCTCTGTCTGCATCTGGGAGACCCATTCTTCCATGGCGTCTATTGTGCTCATCTCTTGTGTCGTCGTTAAGGCATCCAGATTAAGATAGCACTTCTAAAGTATTTGCTGATGTGGGAGTAGAATCGGTTGTAGCTCCTGCAAATCTCGTGACCGGGTGCTGATCTCATGCTCTAATTTAGTAGACTAGATATGAAACCGGTGAATGGTTTTCCCATAAGCTATAAAGGAGTCATATGGTAGCTTGAAGGTGCTCACATATGACCAGAGATCAGATTGAAGCTTTTGCTTCTATGCAAGCACATCGTCACATAACAGATGGGGTTGGCAAATCTTGCTAAGTAGAAGATTCCCCTCATCTAGAGCATTCCTTATATCCTTCTGTGCTTTTTGCAGTTCAGACCAGAGCTCATTAAGCTTCTTCACCAGGGAAATGTTGAAAGCCTTTTGATGCTCTTTCTTTGCATTTGCTTCTGCTACTTCTTCTAGGCTCTGCACCTGATCATCCACTACTGTGCATAGGAGCTTTAGTTTAGCCAGTGATGATTCAGTGTTGGGAAGGTTTGTACCGGGTATCAAACCAGTAAGAGTGTCCACCGCCGCTTGGATCACATCTTGCTCCTTTTGCCTCCGTATGACTTCAAGGCGTTCTTGAGCAACCTTGATGCTCTGCATCAGCTCCATTTCACTTGCAGACTGGAGGTTGATAGGACAGGTGAGGTCAGCCGGTTTGGCTTGACTACTGGTTGCCTTTGGAGTCTCCATCTGGGTGCTCTTTGCCACTTCTCTTTCCTTGTCTTCTTCAGCTTTCTTCTTTTCTTCTTCTCTCCTCTTCTCTTCTTCCTTAACCTCCTTTTCCTTTTTCTTCTCCACTTCTCTCCTCTTCTCCTCTTCTTTGTCCTCCTCAGCCTTTTTCTTCTCAGCTTCTATCCTCTTCTCCTCTGCTTTGTCTTCCTCTACCTTCTTTCTTTCAGCTTCCTTCCGCTTCTCCTCTTCTTTGTCTTCCTCTTCCTTCTTCTTCTTCTCTGCTTCTTCTTTCTTCTTCTTTTCTTCATCTTCTTTCCTCTTCTTTCCTCTTCTTTTCTTCTTCTTCTTTCTTCTTCTCCTCTTCCTCTTTTTTTGTTTTCTCCTCTTCTTCTTTTTTCTTTTCCTCCTCTTTCCGCTTCTTCTCATCTTCATCCTTTTTCTTCTCCTTTGCTTGTTCCTTTGTCGCTTCCTGTCTATCCTCGACTTGCATATCAGCCTATTCAACCTGTTGCTCCTGTCTTGTTCCCTTAGATGGTGTTTCCTGAGTAACATCCTCTACATCCAGAGCATCGACATCAATAGTGTCAATTGGTTCAACAACCGGATTTCCTTCATCATCAAACACTTCATCCGGTGTTGTGACTACCGGTTCTTGTTCAACATTCTTGCTATCTTGAAGCACTTTGTAAGAATGAACAGTGGTTATCATATACTAATGAGTGTCCTTTTCGACATCATCAACTCTTCCTTCTAACAGCCAGAGTCTTCTTCTTCTAGTGAAGAAGAGTCCTTTATTTTGGTCAATAATATCAAATAACTCAGAATTTGACAGGTCGGGAAAGTACTGTGCAAAAACTTTCTCCCTAATTTCCTGTTCCTTCTCTATGGCAATGTGCCATTTATTATCTAATGACTTGTATAAAGAATCCGGTGTCTGAGATTTAATCTCTGAGGGTGACTGGTCATAGGTGCACAAATACTTAATAATCTCCTGTTCTACCTCTTCCTTTTCCTCATCACTAAAATCATCAAAGTAATCTACTAAATCATGTAGCAATTTTCTCCTAATATTCTTTATTGTTCTTTGACAATGTGTCAAAGGTTTATAGGAAGAGATGTCAATATTTACCTGTGCAGATGATGTCGGTTCATTCTTTGTCTTTTTCTTTGCTTGTCTTGTCTTCTTAGTTTTTTCCTCAGACATAGTTTCTTCTGAGTCCGGTGAGGTATTCCTTGTCTTCCTCTTCCTCTCGAAGACTTTGGCAGGTGCCGCTTCTGGTTTCTTCTTCACAGGTGACCACTTGGTCACTTTGGGTCTGGTTGTCGTTACCAGTGCTGATGCCAAAGGAACTTCCTTTGCCTTCTTCACTGAAGGTTCTTTTCCTTTCTTTGCTTCGGGTTCCTCAACAGGTGTTACCCTTTCTAGGTAGGTACCGGTTCTTTTTGCCTTGGGATCTAGGGGTGAGGTAATTAGGGTAGATGCATACCCGTTCAACATATCATACATCACCTCATAGCCCATTGGCTCCACTTCTTCCTCTCTGGGCTCAATAGCCTCCATTATGCATCGATCCACTTTAATGGTGAAACAGATATCGTCTTCATATTTATTGACAATATCTCCTGATATTCTCATCCTTAGGCTCATCTTGCTTCTGAAATCATCAAAGTACTTGTTCAGAACATCAGGGTAGCCAGTTCTGACTGCTTGCAGACTTTCTTTGATCTGCTTGGTAACCAGTTGGTCCGCATACCATTGAATGTCTCCCACTCCTGGGAAGTAACCTTGGAAATAAAAGAATAATCCGACCAGTAGCTGACCAAACTTTAACTTCAATGCATTATCCTGTTTGATTGATTTTAGATTCAACATGAGTTGCCTATGCATACCAGTGCAGAGGTTGAATGATGCATCTTCCTTGATCATTCGGTAAGCGACATTTACCACTGCAGTAGATATAGAGTTAATTCTGCTGGCTGAGAATGTCCGGTATCCAATCACCATGCACGCATACTTCACGAGGTCATCCTTGATGGAATTAATAGTCATTCCTCGTGAGTCGCTCACTAAACTAGTGAGCTTGGACATTTCCATCTTGCTGACCTTCCTTAGGGCTGGCACATTCCCTATATTGCAAAAACCAGTGACGACATGAATAGCTTGAGGAGTTATATCATGTGTTCTCTCTAGGTACATCTTGTCACCATGAACTCTGCTCAGGATGATTCTAATATGGTCATCTATGAAATCCTCCAGGAAGTAGACCGCGTTGTGAAGTTTCTTCTTCTCCAAAATGCTATACTCCAGTCTGATCTTCTTATCTTTTCCACAAAATAAACCTAGCTGCGAGTGGATAGCTAGAGACCCTAGGTCTTCAATTTTGCAATCTATGTAGTCTGAGATTCCTTCTTCTACTATAACACCAGCCGGTACTTGAGACAAGGCATTATATTTAGACTTGCGTTGAATAAAGCTTGTAGATTCGATAGATGCACTAGAACTGGTATAAGATGCGGAAGCCATGATAGAAACTTAAAAAAAAACTTGAGAAATACCCTTTGAAAGTCGTGAATTTAAGACTTTCAGATTCTCCTTCACCTCACACTTCGTCGGTTGCAAAATCACCATTTTGAGTTCTTCTCGACGATTTGCAATTTGCTTTTGAATCTCCTTCAAGGTTTCCAACTTTCTCTGAATCGCAACACAAATCACTTTATCGTCGCTCTGCACTTGAAAACCTTCTTCGCTCTGAAAAATGATAGTGAGAAATGATTTGAACGTTCCTTTTAAACATATTTCTCACCTACCATAATTAATGCTCCACTATTAGGGCGTAAACCCTAATTTACCTTTTACCGTTTCTGGTTTTCTGTCACAAGACAGGTATCACACACCGGTTAGGTCTTTTTCCGATGTAAACCGAGGGTTCGAAACATTTTGCCATTTACTCCCCCTAAGCTTTTATGATGCTTAGTTTGCCGGTTTTGATATTTCCACACTAGGTGCAGAAATCGGTTCTTCTTGAAACACTTCATTAGATTTCTTCTTCCATACTGTCTTTGTGTCCGATTGAACAACTTCAACATCAATCTTTCCTTTCGGAGTGACCGGTATATCATCTAATATGTTCTTTCTCATTCTACAGAATCTAGCTATGTGACCCGGTTTGTTGCAATGATAGCAAACCATTCTAGGTGCTCTCCAAGGTCCATTATTCATGTTTCCATTCTTCCTTCTGCATGTTGCAGTAGTGTGACTATGACCATGACAAATCCAACAGTTTTTCTCTCCATCCGGTTTCCGCTTGATAACCACTTCTACCTGACTGATTGTTGTAGGTATTATATCGGTTTGGATTCCGGTTCCCAGAGGGTTCAGGAAAAACTCCTTGACTCCTTTGAGGATACCTTCCGGTGTTGTGCATGACAGACCTGCATTCAAATGCTCTATGCCTAAACTTGTTGCATGTATAACAGTTACCATTGAATCTATTGGATCTAGGCTTATCATTTAGAAAATAAGGTAAATTGTTGTAAGCCTCACTTCTACATACATTGGCAGTGTGTCCTTCCTTAAGACAGTTAAAGCAAACATGTTTGAACTTTTTCTTACCTTTTTCCTTTGGTGTCGATTGCTTCTTTGATGCTCCATCTTTTGTACCAGAAGATTCACCTTCCTCATAACTGGAGAAACCAAGTCCATACTTATTCTTTACCGGTTGAGCAGATTCAAGCTTTTGTTCTAGCCTGACAGAACTCATATTGAACTTAGCAAGTATTTCCTTTGACTCAGAGAGTTCCTTGGAAATAGCAGCATTGGTTTCCAGCAGGTTAGCATTCTCAGAGATAGCAATGTTCAGTTCTCCTTGCATGTCTTCCTTTTCCACTTTTCTCTCATGGAGTTGAGCGGTTAGGGCACTGATTTCTTGTTTCAATTTGGAGATCTCTTGATCCTTATCTCATACCAGATCCTCAGTTTTTCTCCTATTCTCTAGTGGTTAGTCCTTCCAACTCTTTTCTTAGATTGGCATTAGACTCATTTAGCTTTTCCACTTCTTGAATTAGAGCTTCCATGTCTGCTTCATCAGAGGAACTATTTTCAGTTAGCTCCATCAGCTTTTCAGCATGCTCTCTTCTTTTTGCCTGAGAGGCCTTATATTTGACCATAAGTTCATCATAAGCTTGCTTAGACTGAGTGAGTTAGTGAGTAAGTTCCCTCATAGTGTATTCCCCCATATCTCCTTTCAAGTGGTTAGACTTATAGAAAGGTTGTCTCTGATACCAATTGATGAATACTAAGAGGGGGGGGTGAATTAGTATGCCAAAAATCTTTGCACTAAAACACTTTGCTAGACTAACAGTAAACCGGTAAAACAATTTAGCAAACAAACTGGTTAGCACACATGGAAACCAAATAGCAAATAATGCATTCACCCATAGAAGTAATAACACCATAACACAAGAGATTTTGATGTGGAAACCCAAATGGGAAAAACCACGGTGAGATGGAACTCACAAGTAACTATCTATAGAATAGGAACTAGACTGGTTAAGGTCAGATCGGTTAAGATCTTGCAATGTTCTTTACCAAAACAAATCCTATTAGGAATCTCAATCTTTGTTAGGAGATAAGTCTGATTATAGACTACCTTGCTAGAGGATTTTAGATCCACGGATGTGAACCACCTTGTTAGAGGATTTTACAAAAGGCTTTTTAGGCCTACCCGGTTAAGGGCTTCAGACTTGTCGAAGATGTGAGTAATCAACAAGTGAATGATCTATCAAATAGCATAGATTGATTGATTAGATCCTTGATAGCTCATTCCTAATGCATTCCAGCATTACTTCAGTCTTCAACACTTTCACAAAAAACTCATGAACCACCTTAAACCCTAGCAACAACAAAACACACCAACCTAAAACCCTAGACATGATGTCCTTATAAAGGAATCTGATTTCATGCCGGTCCAATAGGATTACAATATAATTCCCTAGGTTCAATGTATCTAGACACTTTTGGTAACACGACACAATATGCACCGCCAAAGTGTTGGCACCGCTAAACAATCGGTGGATGGTAACTCATCACAAAATGCCGATTGGTAACTCAGCACAGAGTGTTACTGGTTCAAACAAAATACCGGTTTAACCAAAATACCGATTGCTGGTTTAACAAAATGAAGACTGGAAAATATGTGTTGTGCCGCTTCTCTCCTTCGTACCACTTGAGATCCTCGAACTGCTTGGGGTCTTCATGCCGCTTAAGACCGGTGAACACTTTCTGCAAAACATCAATAGTCTAAAGACTATAATACATGATACCGGTTGGAACAAATACCGGTTGAGCTTTAACTCACACAAACAAAAAGTGATCTCAAGACAAGTGTGTGACCATCAATGACAATCACAACATCAAACATCAAAATTGCCAACATACCCGCCTTTTGATAGCCCAACATTCTATGTATTGGATATCAAACTCACTGAGAATCATGACCCACTTAGCCAATCGTCCTGTAAGAGCTGCGATGCTGAGTAAATACTTGAGAGGATTGATTTTTGCCACTAGCTTGATTGTATGGGCTAGCATATAGTGGCAGAACTTTTGAGAAGCAAACACCACTGCTAAACAAGCCGTCTCAATGAATGTATAATTCAGCTCATATCCGTTCAAAGTTCTGTTGATGTAATAAATAGATTGTTCCTTACCTTCTGGATCTTCTTGCACTAGTAGTGCCTCCAATGATACTTCTGTTATTGATATATAGAGAATGAGTGGCTTGCCTGCTATTGGTGGTGCCAAAACTGGCAGATTCATCAGATATTGTTTGAGCTGGTGAAATGATTTCACACACTTGTCTTCCCATCTGAAAGGTATATTCTTATGAAGTAGATGATTAAATGGGAGACATTTATCTTCTAGTTGAGCTATAATCTGCTTGATGGATTGCAGCCATCCCTGCAGAGATCTGAGTTGGCTAATGTTCTTGGGAGGTGGCATTTCCATGATAGCATGTACCTTTGCTGGATCTACTTCAATTCCCTTTTCTGACATAATGTAGCCTAACAGTTTGCCTGATGTGACCCCGAATACACACTTCTTAGGGTTTAGTTTGACCTTGAATTGCTCCAATCGTTGAAAGATTTTATCTAATATGCCCAGATGTTCTGCTCAGGTGAATGATTTAGCCAACAAATCATCCACATAGTCCCCCATGAAGGTATGCATTGTATCGTAGAAGATTGTTGTCATGGCTCTTTGATAAGTTGCCCCAATATTTTTCCAGCCGAAAGGCATGATGTTCCAACAATACGTTCCCCATGGACATGTGAATGTAGTTTTATCTTGATCCTCTTGGGCTATCCTGATTTGATTATAGCCAGAGAATCAATTCATTAATGATAACATTGTGTGGCCTGTTGTTAGATCCACAATTATGTCAATGCTTGGTAAAGGAAAGTCATCCTTTGGACATGCTTTGTTGACATCTATAAAATCTGTACATATTCTGATGCTTCTGTTAGGTTTTGAAACTGGGACAATGTTTGAGATCCATTCATCATAGTCTATAGGTCAGATAAATCTGACATCTAATAACTTCTTAGTTCTGTTTTGACCAATAATGCCACATGTGGATTCATCTTTCTTAATTTATGCTTGATTGGCTTAGGTCCTGGAGCGATGGATAAGTGATGCATGATCAAGTTCAGATCTATTCCGGGCATATCAGCATAAGACCAAGAAAAATTGATTTGTTTTTCCTTGAAGAATTTGATAAAATCTGGTTGTTCCTCTTCTGTGAGTGATTCTACTAGGTGTATGGTTCTTACTGCTGCTTCAGTACCAATGTTTATTGATTGAGTTAGCTCAATCAATATTTGTGACCTTTCTTGATAATGTTTAGGAAGAGTGTCAAGTCTCTCATCTTTAGGTGCCTTAAAAAGGTTTTCACCTGCAGATGCGTCCTTTATTTTTCCTTTTTTGTGATCTAATACTACCATTGGCTGGTTTTCACTATTAGATCCTTTTTTTATTTCATTTTTGCGACTTAGAAACTTGGCTCTCCCCTGATTAAAGATATCGTTACTTTGTTCACTGGTAGAGCACATTTCTGGGTTGACTGAACATAGATACTGGACAATGGATTTATCATCTGGGAATATGGGTATACCATGGTGTTCAGGTTCTTCCCAGTCTATGAGATCTGGATAAATGAGTGGTAAGGAATCATTTGGTGGGTTAAGATCAGCCGGGATAAGTGTCATGATAGAGTCATCATTATAGTTGTTTGGGATACTAGTGAGGTGTATGATAGTGTCAAGGTCTTTGATGGTATTGTCTTCGATGTAGCCTTGTGCATATTGTCGCTGCTCGTTCTCACTAGCCTTGTAGATATGGCGTGGTCCAAATTCAAGTGGTCGAGATTCTGAGCCTTGTCCCTCCTGAGAGAAGGATGTGTATGAGTGTATGGTATCTACCTTAATGTCTTCAGTACCATCTGAACAACTACCCCACTCATATTCATTAGAATCAGTTTCAGAATTACTGTCCCAGATTATCTCGCTGCTTCTAAGAGGTACGCTGTATGGTGAGAAAATATCTTTGACAATTGATACCAGTTTTGTAGCTTTTTTTGATTCGGAATCGGAGCCTGCTTGTGTTCTTTGCATTTGTTCATACATTGTTTCCCTTCGATGAGTAGTAATTTCTTTTTGTGGTGGCTCCACTTCGGTTTGATTAGGTTCTTGGACATGATGCACTTTCTTATAAGAGGCTTCCTCCCTTTGAATGGCCAGTTCTTCTTTATGTTTCTCGTTTCCTTGATGTTCTCATTCTTTCCTTGTCATTTCTGTTGTTTGTTGTAGTGCTTCTTGCCATGAGTTTTCATCATATTTTTTCTTCTCTCTCCACTGAGGTTTTTGCTTGTTATTTTGTTTCTGCATAGGTGGCACATGTTGTCCATACCCAAGGCCTATTTTGTCCCTTGCAAATTGTGAAGGAAGTTGCAAGGGTTCTATAATGCCTTCTTGACACTTGCCAATAGGTACTCTGCCATTGTATCACATCCGTTGTATGATTCAAAACCCGTTTCCATACTATTTGGTTGGTAAGAACACTTCTATGGTAGCAACTCTGACTTCTTCTTCATCCTTGTATATCCAACTAAGGATGTCTTTCCCTTTTGATTCATCGGCTAGTGTGCCTAGCTGGATAAATTTACCATCAAACTTGGTGATGGGTTGTGTTGCTTGATGTGTTGATGCAGAAGGTTGTCCATAAGATTTTGGTGATGTTGGCAATTTTGATAGACATAGGGATTCAAAAGAGTATTCCCCCATGCCTTGGTCCCTGATTTTCATTTTTTGCTTAAAGTCTATGGAGAGAGACTTGAGTTCTTCATGATGATGATTGGATGATGAGGAAGCTTGGGCCTCCCTGTTGTGTGGAACCAGGCTATCTTGAGCTGCCCCCATAGCATTGCAATACTGAAAGGGGTTATTATCTGCAGATATGGAAATTTCCTGTCCGTTGTATGGGAACTTGATACATTGATGGTATGTGGAAGGCACCGCTTACATTTCATGGATCCATGGATGACCCAATAGTATATTATATGTCAAGTCTATGTCCAAGACTTGGCACATGGTGTCTTTTTATTCCAAACCTACCTGAATAGGTAGTATTACCATTCCTTTGGATGACCTCTCTTCATCATCATAGGCTTTGATGGTGATCTTCTTTTTCGGATCAATAGACTACCTAGAGAAGCCCAATGCACGGATAAGTTTTAAAGTACAGATATTGAGACCAACTCCTCCATCTATTAACACTCTTTTTACTTGATGTTTATAGACTAGGACTTCAATATGGAGCGAGGTGTTATGCGGGCGATTCAAGGAGACATCATCATGTTCGGAAAAGGATATGTTATGCAGCCTTGTCATATGAGCCACCATGGCTTGGAATCAATCAATGTCCAGATCATTTGGAACATTTGTTTCAATAAGTGCTTGTTCCAAGATATCTTTGTGTTTTGGCAAGAGTTTGAGTAACTCAAGTATGGATATCTGAGCGAGAGTTCTCCGTAGTTGATCCACTAGGTTATATTGAGTCTTGGGGAGGGTTGTGGATGTTGATGTGTTCCCTTTCAAGATGTATTTTTGTGCTCTGTTTGTCACATTGATCGACGCATGTTCTTGCTTGTCCCTGATTTTTATGGCATTTACTTGATTGTCATATGTTGATATGTGATTGATGGTGTTCTCATATAGGTGATTAATACGAGCTCCCTTTGTATTGTTTGATGTTGAAGCTCCTCCCTTGTCGTAATTTGGAAGAGGATTTTTGAAGGCTTCATGGTCACCATTCATTTTGTGACCATCAATTGTTAAATCACCCCTATCAATCATGTCTTGAACTATGTTCTTTAGCCTCATACAATCATTTGTGTTATGCCCTTTGTTTTGATGAAAATCACAATAATGTGAGTCATTCACCAAGGTGGCTTGACCTGGGGTTCAAATTTGTTTGTGGTTGGCAATGTGATGATATATTTCGCCAAGAGTTCTCAAAACATTGATTCTAAGGTTTGTCCTAATGGCGTGTAGATGTGTTGATATGGGAAAGTATTGGTGTTGCCTCTTTGATTTGTGTTGTTCCCTTGGTTAGTGGTGTTGCCTTGATGATTTTTATTGGAGTTTGATGTTGAAGTTCCTTCATTAGTATTCCATGGATAAGTGTTGGTGCCTTGATTAACACTTTTTGGATCATTATTGGATGGTGGGTTACCTGATAAAGCCATCACTGGTTGTTTAGACTTCACATTGTTTACATCAACTACCCCATCGTTAACAATGCTTTTGCTCCTTGTCCAAAATCTAGATTTGTCTAAAGTGTTATTATTTTGATTGTTAAAGGTGTTAGTGCTTGATGAATTAACACCTTCCTTAAAGAACTTCAATGTTCCTTTCTTGGTGCAAGCTTCCTCCACTTGGATTCTATTTTCTATCAATTTGGAAAAAGATGGTATGCATTGGAGTTTGAGTTGATAACTCATCTCACTATTTAGATTATCGATGAAGATTTCCATCTTTTCCTTCTCAGGGAGAGCTTCCCCTCATTCATTAAGATTGTCCCGATTGCGGTCACGGTCCTACTCGTGGGTGTTGTCTTGTTCGTGGGGTAATCTTGGTTGTGTAGGTTTTTCAGATCATGTGTCTCTTCTTCTCTTCGTTGTTCTTGATAGGCATAATTTCTTGACCTTGTTCTTGAAATTATCTCATCTATATTCCTTAAGTTTTTTGTCTCAAAATCTTTAAGAATGTTGTCTCCTTTGCTAGTTATCATGAGTAGATATTTTTCCTTGTCTGCTTCTATAAGTCTTTCCATGAGTTTTTGGAAAGTTGCATTTTCTTGACATTCTTGGAGAAGTTCTTCGGTGATCTTTGTTTCTCCCATATTTGCATACTCATCAAAAGGATTGGACAGTCTATGACCCATACCCGATTTTGGTTGTGATTCTTTATGTTTATTTCTCTGGGATCGAGTGACAACGAGCATTAATATATTTCTACTTTGATGAATTATTCTTCTTCTATTGGAGTTCTTGGTGGTGTTGGCAGCTTAGGTCGAGCTTCGTTATAAGTGATAAGGAACTTTGGGAACAAAGAGGGATTAATCCTTCCTCCATGATTTAAGCGTTAGTTGAATGCTGCTTTCTGCATGCAAGCCTTACTTCTCAAAGGCTCCTTGTCAAACTCATTTTTTTTCCCTTGGATATACAATCGTATATGATACAAGAATGCGCGATGTGATGCAAAGATTTGACAATTGATATAGAGAAATTTATTCCTTTTAACAAATGTCTTAGAACCAGGTTGTCTCTTCTTCAACTTAGTCTTTTGATGAAGACCCGTTCTTCTCAAAATATGAGGAGTAGTCATACATGAATGATCAAAGGTTTGATGTTGATGTTGATGTTTGATGCTTCGTCTGAAAAATTAAGTTTTACTTTATCAAGTAGAGGTTTAGTTCGATTCACCTCCACGACAAAGTGTGTCAAACGATATGGATAAAGTTTCCTGATATGGAAACTTGATTTGACAACTTAAGGACCAAACTGGGTATTTGTTTTGATAGGATTTATTGCATGGTGAAACTTTGATCACTATTTTGATACTCCATAATTTTGTTGGATGAAGTCTGATCTCAAACTAGTTGATGATTTGAAAAACTCATTTTAAGAGTGCCTTGTTGGATTTGGAAATTTTCTCACTGATGATCAGATTCGAAGTTTTGTTGCTGGATTTGCTAAAGGACCTGAAAGGGTATTTGAAACTATCAATAAAATTTTCCCAAAGTGACGAATTTGCTCTCTATTTTTCCCTAAAAATGATCATGCGCTAAAACAAAGACCCTATGCGCTAAAGATAGTTCTCGATATGCTACAAAATGTTCATAATGCACTATGTTGCATTCCCTAAGCGCTACTTCAGACTGCTTGATAATGACTTGGTTGGATGGGTTATGCGTTAATATGTCCTGAGTACATGCTAATGTTTGATATGAAAGCGCTATAATATGCCTTGAATGCGCTAAGTTGATATCTGATAGTGCTACAATGATGCTGATAAAAGCTACCTAAAATTTTCCCAGTATGATATTGGTTATGTGCTAGTTTGAGTGATGAAAGCACTAAGTTTTGGTGCATATGCGCTATTGAATGTTTACGAAACACTAGGATGTTGCTCCTATGCGCTAACTGTCTTGATTTTGATGTTTCTGCTGTGTTGAAAAATAACACTTGTGATTTTGATGGATGATTTTTTGAAAATGACTTGAAAACACAGCACACAGAAGAAATAACAATTTTGTCTATGCTAAACAAGTAGTGTATGTTCTTTTGAGGATGTGTTCGAATCCCTGATGTTTTCACTAGTTTAGATAACAATAAGTTAGATCAAGTAGACTCTTTATTCAAGGGTCATCAACAATATCATAGCCCACTAGTCTCGATACTCCATTAGCTCAAACAACCTTGTCACCCCTTAGGAGGCGCCCGTTTTTTTGTCTTTTGCTAGAAATTAACCCAAAGTGAATTGCTTCACAATTGAGTAGTTATCTTGGGAGATATATGCAGAGTGATAATGGGGGCAAATTCTTCCCCACCCTTGCACTATGATATTGCCAATGTCTGGTGATTGACTCATTTCAAAGTTTCTAATGCTAAGGTTTTGAATTAGGCTTTCGTTCGGTCTTTAGTGATAAACTCCCTCGGGAGGCTTTACGTATCTTAAAGATAATTGGGGAAGACTAACCGTTGAGAAAAACCGTTGAAGGAGACTTTTGTCAGCCTCCACTTTTGATTATAGTGGGTTGGAACACTTGGCGATAAAGTCATTTCCCACTTAGGTCGTTCCCTTATCACCGACCATTAATGGCACCCTAAGTGAAACTCGGGAGGGCAAGCCTTCTAAAGGTTTTAATTACTTGAAGTAAAAGAAAGCATAAGAGTGGTTTGGCTTTTTGGTCACCCAATTAAGAGGAGAGCATATACCTTCCACTTTCGAGACAAAGAAAACAATATTCTTTTTAGCCTTCAAGACAATGATTTGCTAAAGTTTATTTGGAGATGTTGCTCCAACAAGCATGGTGTTCTTTTTAAATTTTCATAGCAAAATGTGTTTCAAAAACTTTGGAAAATAAACTTGGTCAACAAAGTAAAATTGTGTATTTGGTCAACAAAATGAAAATCATGCAACCAATGAAGTTCTCTTTTCTTTGTACCAAAAATGAAAGTGAGATCCTTTTTAACTTTGCAAAATAAAGGTTTGCTTGTAGTTATTTTTAACCTTTTGCAAAAATAAAAGTGAGGTCTTGTTTTAAGCACCAAAGAAGTGATGAGATTCTTTTTAACTTTGCACCAAAAGAAAGTGGGATCTTTTTTAACTTTGCAAAATAAAGGTTTGTTTGTAGTTCTTTTTAACCTTTTGCAAAAATAACAGCGGGGTCTTGTTTTAAGCACCAAAGAAGTGATGAGGTTCTTTTTAACCAACAGGAAATGAACTCTTTTTAAACTAACTTGGAAAAACTATAAATAAAAATAATCAAATGCCTAAATATAACTTCTCCCATCTGCAAGCAATGATTAGTAACCTGCAACAAAGGAAAGTTAGTGAAAAATTAAGTCCCTACGTGAGCTTATACAAGCCTAATTTTCAATTCTGTTACAAATTATCCCTTCTTTCTGCCAAAGTCGCGTGATGGACTTCTGCATGAATGTGCTACAAAAATATACAAAAGCACTAAAGAATGACTCCTATGTGCTACGTTGATTACCTAATGCGCTACATTGATATCCCAACACACAAGAAAGAAACTGAAAGTGTTAGTCCCTAACAATAAGCTCCAAAGCGCTACAAAAAGGTTCCTATGCGCTAAACAGTGTGATGAACGCGCTACTGTTTGCCACAGATGCACTAAGGAAAGTTCTCGATGCACTAAAATGGTATTCTAGTGTGTTTGTAATGTTTGTCTTGCACAAAAAATGATGTGATTTATGGGCATGAGCCCCACGGTGGGCGCCAGAAATGTATGTGGGAAAATGAGGTGACGAAAACGGAAAAGTCAAATTCAAAAGATCCACATACCAATGAGACTCTTGGTGCAAGTATAGGAATAATTTGAAATAGTTCAACATCCCAAGGGGTGTCCCATTGTTCTCTATCTCACAGGATCACTAAAGTCAATGTTCTACTCTCAGATCATTGAGCAAAGTGACTTAGGAATGACAACTCCAAGAATGAGTGATGTTTGATTTATATGCATGAATGCATTCTAAGATGTATGATATTGAATCTATGATGATTAAGCTAGTATGAAGATGATGCTATGATAAAGGATTAGCAAATTTATCCTAACATGATATACTAGTCTAGCATGGATATTCTATGATATACAAATGCTTCTAAATGCTATTATGATGATTTAATAAAGAGAGGCTAAAATGCTTAGTATTTAGACTATAATGTAGATGCATAAATGATTATTGGTTTGAAAATGAGGAATGAGAGCTCTATTTATAGGGAAAATAGGGCAATGGATCATCAAGATTGAATAGTCTTAACAAGGGTCAGGATTGAAAATCAATCCATGTTTAGAATTATCACCAATGAAATAGTGACAATTGTCAACAAGAGCTTGCTTGAGAGGAGATGTAAGAAGCATTAAATGCTTGAGAAGACATGAAGGTTACCTTAGGAGGTAAGGGTTAAGGTTAGGTTAGGGTTATCCATTGGATAAAGCTTTTACCCAAGGGGTAAACTCTTGTGCAAGGGTTAAAGGGATAACCAAGGTTAAAGCCATGAATGCTTGATGAGACCCTTGGGTCAAAAGGATGGTTAAGTTAGAGGAAAGTCTCTAACCAAAGGTCAAAGATGAGTTAACCATAAATGGTTATGTAAGAGCTTTTAATGGTTTGGAAGACTTTTAGAGGTTAACCATTTGAAGACATAAAGTCTTTAATGGTTATTGAAGAATTTGGAGGCTTTGAGAAGTGACTTCTCTTTGCTTATGAATGTGACAATAATTAGGAGATGGATTAGGATAAATTGGAAGGGATTAGAAGAATCTAAAAGGGGGTTTAGGAGAAAAGTGGGAGATGTAGGAAAATGCAAGTGGATGGAGGAGGATTTTAATTAAATTAAAATTAGTTTATTACAACAAAAATGGATGCAACTTGCATAAATACAAGTGGGTGGATTTAATAAATAAATTAGATTTATTTATTTGCAATGATCAATTTAATTAAAAAGGGAGAAAGGGGAATTAATTAAATAAAGTGATTTATTCAATTAAAGGTTTAGAAAAGGTTTAGGTGAACTTAATTAAATAAATTGAGTAATTCATTTAATCAAATAGATGAATATGAAGAAATTAATTTAAATAGAATTTAATTAATAGGGGGAATGGGGTTAAAATAAATATTAAATATTTATTTAGGAAAGTGGTCAGATTTATACGTCTACAGTTATTATTTGCAAATCGTATAAAGAGAAGTTTTGAGAATCATTTGAGAGACAAAATATAGAAGAAAAAAGTTCAAGATCGAGCGAAGATGTAGAACTAGCGAGGTTTTGGTCCAGTAGGACTGAAGCTGGAAGGGCTGAGGTCCGGATCAGGGTTTAACCGACAGACTGTTACTGGAGGCTGAATTGATGTGTAGATGATACGTGGATCTTATATTTATGTTGTATGCATTGTTTGTAATCCCGGGTTGCGGTCCAACATGTGGCATATGTAATTCTTCAAATTGTTATATGAATTATTCATACTGTTTACTGGTTATGTATTTTCTGATGTTACCGGTTGCTCTTTTTACTTTATCTAGTGTTGTGTTATCGGTTACCGGTATATCTTGCATGGTATTTATGTTTAGGCTGCAAGGCAGGGATGTCCTTTATTGGATCTCCCTTCCTTGACTGCATCAAATGGTATCAGAGCTTGTTTGTGAACCTATTGATAGAGGAAGACCCGGTTATGCATCGATTGGTTGGAAAGGAAGTTGAGGCAACTTGTGGACTTGTTCAGATTGCTGAACGTGAGGCAGAGCAAGGTTTGCAGGTAGATCTCTGATCCTAGAGCTTGAGCTTGAGGCAGTTAGTGGGTGGAGACTTGAACAGATCGCTGATTGAGGCAGGTTGTAGGTTGGACCGGTAGATCGCCAAGGAGAGGCAACCAGAACCTGAAGTCAGACCATCGAACCCCCTGAGGTAGTTGCAAGTACCTACTCATAGATTGCCAAACCAGATCAAGTGATGGGACTCACTTTTCAATTAACCCCAAGAGTCTGATGCAGGAGCACCAGAGTATTTCAAACCAGTTTGAGCAGTTAACTATAGAGTTGCTTGGAGATTGTGGCATTTCGTCATGTTCGAGAGTTTAGCATTGTGCATTTGGATTTATCACCTTGAGTTCATTGTCTTTATCATGTTTGAGATTCATTGCATTTGGATTTGATTCTGGTGAGATATTGATTCCGATATTGGCCCAGTTGATGTGTTCTTACCAGTTAGTCTTGCAGTGTGTTGAGCGAAGACGATTTCGGGTTGCAATTGATTTTTGTGACTTGCGGATCATTGATTTATGTTTCCTATGCCTTGTTCGACGTTCTCAGAGAATCACATTATGTTTTAAGAATTTTGGAGATGTTCTTAGCCAACACGTTTTCGTTAGCATGTTTCATTGTGAATGGGTTGGTCTTTGGGCCTCCTTGATCAAGTTGTTATTATTTGCGAACGGTATAAAGAGAAGTTTTGTGAATAATTTGAGAGATAGAAGATAAAAGACATAAGTTCAAGATCTAGCGAAGATGTAGAACCGACGAGGTTCTGGTCCGATAGGACTGAAGCTAGAAGGACTGAGGTCCAGATTAGGGTTTAACCAGTTAACTGTTACCGGAGGCTGAATTGATGTGTAGATGATCTGCGGATCTTATATTTGTGTTGTAAGCATTGTTTGTACTCCTGGGCTCTGGCCCAGCATGTGGCATATGTAATTCTTCAAACTGTTATATGAATTGTTCATACTGTTTACCGGTTATGTATTTTCTGATGTTATCGATTGCTTTTTCTGCTTTATCTGGTGGTGTTACCAGTTACCGGTATATCTTGTATGGTGTTTATGTTTAGGCTGCAAGGTGTGGATGTCCCTCATTGGATCTCCCTTCCTTTACCACATCAGCTATTCGGTGCTCCCTCAGACTAAATTTTGAGACAGCTTGTTTAACTGCCTGTCTGTGTCAGGATCTATTTGGAGCTCCCCATATCTATTGCTTGAGAATCTTTCTTCTCTTGATACTCATCATCTTCATCATCAATGGGAAATCCATGACATGAGTTGGATGAAGAGGTATCCACCGAGCCATCCAATGACTCATTCTCAATGAACTCCACATATCTACCAATGATGATCTTCTTGGTGACAAGCTTATACAACATATATGCCTTGGAATCAACACTATAGCCCATGAAAATGCACTTCTTTCCCTTGTCATCCAAGTTTTTCCTTTTATCCTTTGGCACATGAGAATATGCCACAGACCCAAATACTCTTAAGTGTTCAACCATGTACTTGCATTTTGACCATACCTCTTATGGAATCTTGTCCCAAATCACCTTGGTTGGACTTCTATTTATCAAATAAATAGTTGTTTCTACAACCTCTTCCCAATACTCATTTGAGAGTTCCTTCGCCTTTAGCATGCTCCTTGCAATCTCCATGATGGTTCCATTCTTCCTCTCAACCACTCCATTTTGTTGTGGAGTATAAGCAGTTGTTAGCTCCTTCTTGATCCCATTTTGTTTACAACAAAATACAAAAGAATCAGAGGTATACTCTCCCCCACGATATGACCTTAGGAACTTCATAACATGTCCACTCTCCTTTTCAACCTAGGATTTAAACAACAAAAACTTATCAAATGCTTCATACTTATGCTACAAAAAACAAACCCATGTTGTACGACTAAAATCATCAATGAAGGACATAAAATATTGGCTCTTGCCAATGGATGTGGTTTGCATAGGGCCAACCAAATTAGTATGCACCAAATTAAATGGTGCTCTTACCCTTCTAGAGTTTCCTAATTGAAAGTATTTCCTATGTTAATTTTCCAAAATGGGAGCCTCACACTTGCTACTAGGATCTACTATTTTTGGCAAACCATCTACTATTCTCTTCTTGGACAATAAACTTAAACTAGCATAGCCTAAGTGTCCATACTTGAGATTACATAGCTTGGAGGGGTCTTGAATGACTGCCTTGTAGGCTGATTGTTGCATTATTGACATTTTCTTTTCTTTGGAGGTGTAGCCATAGACTGAGAAGAGAAACGTGTCTCTATCCTTAATGAAAACATCTGATTCTTTATCATTTGAATTGCTGCAATTACTCCCATCCTTGTCACATTCACCCTTCTCCATCATCACTTTGTATCTATTTGGATCAGTTGTCCACACTCATGAGATTGTGCTTTATATCGAGGGAAAAATAAAGATTCCCAATCTCCTTTTTATCACCTTGCTTGGTTTGGATCATAATAGATCCTTTGCCCACAACTGGAATTATTCCATTGTTCCCCATCTTGATCTCAAACTTAAAATTCTTATCAATGAAAGAAAACAAGCTTTCACTGCCACTCATGTGGTTACTACAACCATTTTCCAAATACCAAACCTCAAGGCTGCCTTTTTCACCAATTTTGCACATGATGAAGGTTGTGGACTAATTACTTTCAGCCACATTCACATCAGCCACATTTGCACTTTGCTTTGACTTATTATTGTACTTTTTATAGCAATGACTTGCATAATTCTCAAACTTATGACAATAGTAGCATTCAACATTTCTCTTGTCATGCCTCTGATTCAAACTATTTTTTTTCTTGCCTTGTCTAGAGCTAGTCTAAGAGCTTCTCTCTCCCTCATGGCTTTGAGATCATCCTAAGCTATCTCCTCCAATACTTTCTTGTCAAGAGTTCCCATGACCTCTACCTTTTGAGCTTTATCTAGCATTGTTTTTTCTCCCCCTACCTCTTGCATTGGCATGAGCTTTGAAATCTTGCTCCTGGGAAGATGTAGCAGACCTATTTAGGCATTGCTAATGGGTTTGAAGAGAACCCATTAACTCATCCACCTTCAACGTAGAGAGGTCCTTGGCCTCTTCAATGGCAATGATGATTGCATCAAACTTAGAGGGCAAACTACAAAGGATTTTATCTACAATCCTTTGTTCCTCCATGGTTTCACCATTTATCCTCAACTAGTTCAATACACTAGAGACTCTTGTGTGAAATTCTAAAATAGATGAGCACTATCCTTCATTTGAGGAGTCTCAATCTCTGAAGCATATGGAGTTTAACCAATCTAACTTTTTCCAGTCCCTTATAGCTTGTTTGGAGGATTTCCCAAGCTTCTTTGACATAATTAGTTGTTGCTATTCTGGGAAATACTGCCTCTGTCAAGGCTACCTCAATTAGACTGAGGGCTTTTGTGAGAGTTGAGAAATACAACACCATAGGAGCCCAAATGATCTCTGCAAGCTAAATAAACCTATTACAAGGAGAATCAAGGAAGCAACAGAGAAAAAACCAAATACACAAGAAAATGCTCAAGAAGATGAGAGCTTTGTATTCACAAAGATGTGTAATAGAATAATGATACAAAATAAAAGATTCAACCTCTAATAGGTCAAGAAACCCTAAAAGGGAAAACCCTAGACTTGCACATAATAATTAATAAAAAAATTAATTATTATGCACCTAATGTTAGCTTAAGTGTAAAAGAGATAAAGGAGAACTTAATTAATTAAACAAATGTCATTTAATTAATCAAGTAAAGACCCGATTACTCTAACACTCCCCCTTAAGCTAGACTTAGGGAGAAGCTAAAACCTAGAACAACTACTAAAAGCAAGAAAGATGGGTCCCGACAACAAGGACTGGTCAGGTAACCAAATACAACCAAATCTCTATGAAATAGGGAAATAGAGAAAACCACATGGGAAAAAGCAAGAAGAACACCACTGAAGCATGAAATAGATGCAAACACTGTTGAAGAGTAACTGCTGATCTGAAGATCCTCCACTGGAATAGAACATGACCAGGTAGAGAAGACGGTAATCTGCATCAGTGCCCTAAAATGACACTACTTGAATCAGATGGCGAACAAGGGCAAACAAATGAACTCAAAGATACAGACGGCATGAGAAACCAAAGCCTGAATAGTTGATCAATCGAACCACAGAAGCATTAGAACCAACAGGACAAACCTCCCCATAATGTTGAAAAGGGAGAGGGATAGGAACACTGAAAAGAACAACCAACAAGAACTGCATGATGAAGAACCAGGAACATCAAAGGTGCTGAGAAAGTACATAGTGTCGTGGAAGGAACACTCACTTGACACACATCATGAGGCAAATGGCGTGGAAGGAACACTCATTGGACAAAGGTAGAAGGCAAACAAAGGCAAACATCAACCCCCCCATGGCACGTTATAAGTAGTGCATGTACAATAAGGCACAAGATGTGCAAGATCCCAAGTAAACAATGCATGATGGCACTTTATCTCAGTGCGTGTGCATAAATAAAAATCTACAATGGTAAGAAGACTGGAAACAAAAAGAACAGCCAAAACCGAGACATCCTACTCAAAGAAAGAGATCTCAGGACCTGAAACATCCAAGATATTCACCAGAGTGCTGAAAAACAAAAAACTGAATAAAATATAAAGTTTTTGAAAAACGAAGTGCGGATGCTCATTCTACGGCCCTGGAAGTGTAGAAAAGTGACCCCACTTTTACTAGAAAAAAGTACAGTCAAACAAAAAAATTGGAAAAAAAATCCAACACCATGAGGTCCAGCTCTGATATCATGTGAGAGTTGAGAAATACAACACCATAGGAGCCCAAATGATCTCTGCAAGTTGAATAAACCTGTTACAAGGAGAAGCAAAGAAGCAACAGAGAAAAAACCAAATACACAGGAAAATGCTCAAGAAAATGAGAGCTCTGTATTCACAAAAATGTGTAATAGAATAATGATACAAAAGAAAAGATTCAACCTCTAATAGGTCAAGAAACCCTAAGAGGGAAAACCCTAGGCTTGTACATAATAATTAATAAAAAAATTAATTATTATGCACCTAATGTTAGCTTAAGTGTAAAAGAGATAAAGGGGAACTTAATTAATTAAACAACTGTCGTTTAATTAATCAAGTAAAGACTCGATTACTCTAACAACTTTTGCATCTTTCCTCCTTGTCTCTCTCAATTGGGTCTTTTGATGGTTTGCGAGGGTTGCAAATTGAGCTGGGTTAGTTGTATCCACAAACCCACTGACCACAAGCTCCCACAAATCATTTTTAAACATGATGGTCTTCATCTTCTTTTCCCAAACATCACAACTTTGTCCATTGAAGGACGGTGGTTATTGCCAACTCTTTCCTTCATCTCCACCCCTGTCTCCTACAAAATAAAACTCAGTATCCAAAAAAAATTAAAAATGCCCAAAATCACAAGGATTTAGGGCTCTCTAGCTCTTATATCGAATTAGTAAATTAAAATTCTCTAATACCAAATTGGAAAAATAAAGATTCTCAAATACAGAGCTCTGATACCAAGCAAAAACAAGCTCTTGAGACTACAAGTCAAATTTGTCAATCATTAGCAATACATAGTAGAAGTATAAAAAAGTGATGGAGACATGCAATTTCTTTTCTTTCTATTAAACTCGGAGATTACTTTTACAAAATAAACTAAAAATTCAGAAAATAAAGTAACTACTAACTACTACTAATTACAAATCAAATTTGCAGAATTCTGGAGTTGCTCCTAAACACTAAACAATATGGAGCTTCTCTAAGCTCTCTTACAAACTATGGAGCTTCTCAGAGCTCTCTCACTTACTCAGACACTAATAACTTAGAGCTAAAAATGTCTGGAGAAATAACTACTTGTTAGGAGACACACGATGTTCAGAGCAATAACTCTCAACACAAACTAACACCCAATTGTTGCTGCAAACTCTGAATCACTCAGAGAACAAAAAACATTCCTCTTGTTGAACTGCATACTCTGATTAACTATCTAACATTGGGAAACATTCTTCCCTTTTTCTTGGGGTTGTCCACACAAAAAATCCCCCTCAAATTCAAATTCAAACTTACCTACCAACAATAAATTCAACTAGTTGTTGCCACTGCAATGTTAGGAGCAAGTTTGGGAAGCAATCCCAAAATCAATCTTCTGCTTTGCATGCTACATTTATTCTTGGTTGCTCCTAATAGGGTAGGTGTGGATGAGAGAGCATGGAAAGACTCAGAAAAATATTTAATTTTCCAACAATATGTATGTACATACATACACACACATGTATGTATGTATTTACATACATACATATATATTTGTGTGTGTGTGTGTGTGTGTGTGTGTGAACATACATATATACATGTGTGTCTGTGTATGTATATATATGTATATACATACACACACACATGTATGCATGTGTGTGTGTGTGTGTGTGTGTGTGTGTGTGTGTGTGTGTGTGTGTGTGTGTGTGTGTGTGTGTGTGTGTGTGTGTGTGCATACATTTTAATTAGAAACTAGTTGACGATGGATGAGTTTTGAAATGATAACAAATTTAGCTTAATTAACAAGACATAATGTACCATATCTGTCCCAAGTATTGCTCTCACATTTACCACGGTGTACTTACCCCATCTCCAATACTTGTAGGTTTGCAAGATGTCTATACAACTAGATGTGCATCATAAGATCAATTTGACAATTAATTAAATGATCATCAAGTCAAGTTCCATAATTATTTTAGATAGATCAACTAGTCAATAAATTATAACCATATTTATAAAATGGGACATAAAATCCATAACATTGCAAAGAAATAATTGAATTTAATACAATTCTTAGAAGGACAAGAACCTAAGGACCAAACCTATGCTTTGGTGGCTCATCTATGCATATTATCAAAGGTTTCATAGTTTGACTCACAAGTCTCTCAAAGGACACCTACACACATGATCCCATAATCAAGGTTTCATTATGGTTTCCTCTCAATTAACAACACTAGTTAATAATTTAGCAATATGTGTTATAATAGTTACCCTTAAGGATAATTTGGGGTCTTGAATCAAACACCCCCCTCCCCTCCCCTCTTCCCCCCTTCAAAATTATTCAAAAATTGACTTGATCACTCCAAAGATTCTTTGTATCAACAAGGGACTAGAATAATTACTCAGCATGGAACTACCTAGGTTTACGCAAGCACATAGGACTCACTTCCATTTAAAGTTCACATAATAGATCCAATATAGTGGTTCTTATTCTGAAGAAGTCAGCAAATATCTTCTAGTCATATTAAAAACTTTGTAGGCAAATATCATTCTAGAAAAATGTTGCATGTTTAATTATTACATCTGGGAAGGAGGACAAAAATAATTATAGGAAATTATTACACCTATTATCACTACAATAAATTTCCCATGCTTAGTTGACCACATAATTATGTCTAATAATTTCTCAACTTGAAAAGTTGACTTGTTAGATATAGCTCAATTTACTAGTACACAAATATTTAGAGTTTCCAACAAAGGGTGTAATGCTGCATTTATTAATTCCAAATCTTATGATAATAATTGCATCATATTATGTTAGGGATAATAAGCTAGAGGGTTTTATATATATATATATATATAGCAACTTCATATTCATTCATATCAAATAAAATGAAAGCATCATTATGATCAACTTTCATATCTAAATGAGGTCCCCTGAAGTGAATCCCAATATAGGAGATAGAGTTTAATAGCAACCAAGGAATTTCAACCCAATTCTCAATTTAATGAGCCAAATCTACAACACCTCTACCTAAAGACATTGAAATATCCAACTAGACCCTGCCACCTTAATTATTTCAAATTCAATATGAGTATCCTAAAATCTCTTATATGATTATCTAATTGACTAAAGTGATTTACTTATCCACTATAAATTAAGTTTGTTTGCATGGTCATGTGTCATGGCCCTTATTTTTTAACTCTTATTATTTAGATTGGTCAAGTAAACTCCAATTCAATTCCTCACATACACATGATAGGATGCATAAGGACTCAAATGGGTTCTTTACAACCCTTTTACACACTTCAGCTAAGAATGAATTGCTACAATAGGATTCAAGGATATAAATTATAATATTCATATTAAATTGTCACATATTTATCAAAGCTACATAACAATCCTCTAATATTAAAGGGGCATACAATGATAGTTCTAAAACTATTTTAACTATAACTAATACCCCAGTTATACTCAAGAAGGGTGAAAACCTTATATTCATTAAGTCATTGTATGAAGATATACCCTCAATAAGGATGATAATTTTTTTGGTATAACTCAATGTTAGTCAAAATAAGGGATATTAAATTTGCCAATATTTTTTCACAAAAAAAGGAAATATTTGCCAATAGTTTATATCATCTTCCCAGGGAGGTTTCTTAACGTTATCCTTATATGCTAGCACTTGTGAAGGACACTGACCAAAAAAAACATTATAACTAGGAGCTTTATTTGGGTGGAGTTGCATAACGACCTCTTTGATCTCCTTTTTTGAGAAGTCATTTAGCAACAACTGATTATGATCATCTGAGACTACCTTTAGAATATTTACTAGGATTTGGTTTTGAGAGTTTAGATTAGAACCATACCAGTTGTTGAATAGTTTTTGATAATATCTCACTACCTCCCTTTTTATACTATGTAGATCCTTAGTGGCAATCTCAACTACTAGTTTTAACTTGCTAATTCTATTTCAGAACCTTCTATTTGATTGCATTGTAAAAGTATTTACAACTTCTATCACCATCTCTCAACCAAATTTCTCTTGATTTTTAACTCTAGAACACCTTCTCTTTAGCTAGGAGCATCCAACACTCCAACATAACTTCCTTTTCTTTAAGAAATATATGTTGATCTATTCCAACAATGAAAACTTATTATTTCAACTCCTACACTTTACCTTCAATTTCCTTCTTATGTTCAAAGATATTCTTTAAGTGATCCTTGTTCCACTACTTCATCTTCTTTTTACATATTTTGACTTTTTAACAAGGAAAAACATAATTACATACCTGGTTGGAATAGATCAATCCACCAACTCTCAATAAGGTGGAGGAAATTGAGGTCTTTCATTCACATGTTCTCAAGTTTAAAGGGACATCTTACAATGCACATGTCACTGAGGATGAATAGAAAGAATAATTAATTTAAATAATTAAAAGACATTCAAAAGTACAGGATGGATGAGTTGACGGGAGGTGTGGGCCTCCATACAAGTTTAAGAATGATAATCACCATGAAGGGAGACTACACCATTAATGAGGAATGGTGCCCCTATCATTTCCTCGATCATTCACATGAATAGGTAGACCAAAATTAAGTAAGGCCTGCAGACGAACTGTGACCATCCATCAGGGCATTCAATGACAGTATGGTAGGAATGGCCATGCAGTTGGCAGGGCATGGCATCTATGCTTTTTGGAACAAAAATCGCATTCTTCAGTTCTGAGTTGGTTTTGAAGGAAGAAGAAATCGGGTGGAGAAGGTGAAAAGAAGGGAATGTTCATGGTGGAGAGGAGAATACGCTGTGAGAGAGCAAGAAGGGAGAGTAGGAGGCGACTACAATGGAGGCAAGAAGTAAAGGCGCTTGGGAAGAGAAGGCAAGCCTAGTGAAGAGACACATCCAGGTTGGGTGAAATGTCTCCAAGAACTGTGATCTCATGCATCGCAAGGGTTACAGAAAATGTAGGAAATAAATATATTGGAATAAAAGATTGTAAAGAGGCTAAGGACTTCCATCGACCAATGGAAAGAATAGGCAAGCATGAAGTTCCTAATCTGTTTTAGGATCGATTCTTCCATCTGCAGGGAACAAATATAGTGCAGGATGTGGAGAAAGACCAGTAGAGGGACGTGAATAATATAGCAAGGCCGTTTTGTAAGTGTGGAAGAAGTGCTCATAGGCCGTACACCGAGAATAGAAGATGTCAATGGGTGAAGAACAATGCATGGGAAGATTTAGCCTGAGGCATGGCTATTGAAGGTGGGAATGAGTGTTGGAATGATAGTTGAGTGACTTGTCACAGGTTGAAACCCTCTGTAACATGCCATTTTAGGCTTCTCTTGGAAGAGGTACGTGAAGAAGCAAAATAGTGCAGAAGAAAAAGAAAATAGTGGAAACATAATGAACAAAAGTGACATGAGAGACTAGGACTGAAAGGATTCATGCAAATAAATTGGACAAGCACGTGAGAAGAGGCATTGAAAGCTAGGACAACACTCATAGGTCATTCTACTCCGTTTGTTTTTACATTTTGTATATGTGTTTTAAAGAAAAGTGGCTGCAACCAATTTGTGTATTTCGATGTTACAATAACTTTGTGTGGAGTTTGAGAATTTGGTAGTCTTGTTCTGTCTATAATTGCATACATATATGTGATTGTAATTCAACAACCATCATTCACAATATTCTACATAATTGCAGCATTTCCCTTCTTTATAAATGTCATTGACTGTGCTAAATAGTTTTACTACTCTTTCAAAGACAATGGTATATATATTAGAGAGTGATGGCAAGTTGAACTAGAGTTTTGGTTTGCAATTAGACATAGATCCTTCGATATATAAGGTAAAGTTACTGGATGATGGAAAGACTTCATTAACCACAAAATAAAAGGGCGAAGATGAGTATCTTATTTATGGGCTGTCTTTGAAAACTATCACAAAGTTGGTATGACATTATGTGGACATTGACATTGAAATAATGAGAAGTATAATTGCATTGTCACAATATTTTAGGTATTGATGAATTTTGGTTGTCAAAGGGGTAATGAATAAACTAGAATGTTAGTTGTTTAGATCAAATTTGAAAAGGGTAAGTTGATTTACATATTATGTAACCCTATGTATTATCAATCTAAATATATGATGATACAATGATTATAAAATATACCGGCATTAATAAGTGTAGCATATCCTTTGCTTGGGTTATACATTGGCATTATGTTACTTTCAATCATGCATGACTAGCCATCATTTGTGTCTAACATGCAATTATGATGCATAGAAAATCAAACATGGTGTTGATTGCTATTAAGTTTATAATTGTTACTTGTTAAATTTTATCTAGTTGGACATAATCATGAGCTATGATATTATGGATTTGCACAATATAGTAATTAAATTTCCTAAGATAAAGAGTATTATTATTATAAAATCATGAGAATATCTTAATACGAAGACTTAACAAATATAGTGTTTTCACCTATTGGGAGCATGATGTTGGTAATAATCACTTAGAAATTTTATCATTACTAATGTATGCCTCCACATAGTTGGATAACCCACTGTGGTATATACATGACATCCTTATCTTGAAGACAACAATTTTAAAGACTGAAAAAACAATTTATGATATAAGCTTTGTTTAATAAATCCAAGTATAGGATTTGTGGACGAGCTTAGACCCGAGTTCTTTGGATTGGAAATTGTATCAAGAACATCTTATGATATGGAGGGTATCCTACCATGTTGGTATTTTCAATTACAAGAATCATTAGTTATGTGTCAAGTACAAAATTATCTAATTTGAGAATTAGGCTATTATAGGAAAAATGGGTTACCTAATAGGTAATTGAAACCAAGACATTAAGAATATTATTACTTCTAATATTATGAAATGTATATCTTTATATGAAGATATGGTGGGCATAATGTTACCAATTGTCTCAAGACCGTAGGAGCCAAATATTGATCATGCTTAATGCAAGTTGTAAACATTGATTATGGGGAATTTTAGCATAGGCGTCCATTGAGAGAAATATTGGAGGAGAACTACGTGTGACTTTGACCCATTTGGAAGTGGGCACGTAGGCGGTCCTTGGGCGAAGGATGCCCCTATGACCTCAAGTCCATAGGGGTAGGGTCTAAGGGGGAATAACTATAAGGTTCGGAGTTGTTCCTAACGTTTTGACTTTACCTCCCTAGTAGGCTTCAGATGAGGCTGATTAGGCATTAAAATATTATGAAGGATTTAAGAAAATAAAAAAAGCGTAATATTATGTAATGTGCCATTGAATAGAAAGTTCAAGGAAGTGAACATGGGTTGACTACCATACAGTCAGTAATGGCTTAAGGGTATAGGATGAGATGAGGCCATCTTGTGTTGGTTCTTTATAATTGCATCATGTGTCTGTTAAGTTAAACACTAGAGGTATAGCCCCCTCAATTACTTGATTATTTGGTACATATCTATTTGTCCAATGTTGTGAATCTTGATGTGTATGACCCCACAAGAATGAACCGCCGAGATATTTATGCAGAGACAGGCAGTCGTTGGATCGTGCTAATGATCGATGTCTGGGCCATTGGCATGACCCAATGACTCAACCTGCTAACTATTACTGTATCATGTCCAGGGTAGTCTAGGCAACATCACCTCCATGAACCAGGTGATTTCCGACTAATCCATTGCCAGCACTCATTGGGTTCATCAATGTGAAGGATTGCTAAGGGTGATTCGGGATTTGATACGGTAATGGCTTCTTGAGTAATTGCCTTACCATGCGGGTAGCGGTAACTAGAGCTAACTGTTGTATCAAGAGGGTTCACTGACATTCACCTAGCATGCGGATGATCGATGTCAGGTGTTACCTAAGATTGTGAAGAAGATAGCTGACAATATCACTAAGGTCACTAAGTGGTATATGTCGGAAGCTACTTCTTCTTGGATCGTCAGTGGGCTATAGGTGATTGAAGTCAGAATCCATTGGGTTGGGTTGGTTCACTACTTGTGGAAATCCTTGGGACTGAGGACAGACCCGTGTTGTAGTATGGGATGCATTGAATCCTCTTCTCGATTGCTTGATCATATACTTGACCATGTTGGGTTGAGGATGGATCCACGGTGTAGTATGGGATGCACTGAATCCTCTACCTAAATCCGTTGGTGCAAATGACCAGGGAGAAGAATGGGATCCACGGTGTAGTGCACAATGCACCAACATTCCTTCTCTATCTAGGATGCACTATGGACAAGAGATAGTTAGCCATTGGGGATGAGTCAGTCATGTTGTTTCTGCAAATCCCATATGAGCCAGTCGCTTTCATATGTAATGCTTGTACTTGAGTCAATAACTATTATTTATTGTTGTTTGTACATGAGCCAATCACTTATATCTTGTGATGCATATATATGAGATAGTCATCATCATCTATAATGCATGTATGAGAAAATCACTAATGTTTATGTGATGTATGTGTGAGCTACTCATTAGGCATGTGAACTATGTTGGAGCTAGCCATCATGTGAACTTGTAATGTCTAGGAAATATTTCCTTGAGTATACGTGATTGTGATAATCACAGTGTAGGAAATGTGATATAACCCTTGTGTGTATATGTCCACAATGAACACCAATTATCAGGTAGTCTTGGTTATGGAACCAACACTTTATGACAATGTGTATCTCTTCTTGCAATGAGACTAAGTTAATAGGTTCACTTAATTAGTTGTCAATTTTTAGAGAGAGATCAAGATCTCATCAAGGGAAGAGAGAAAACTCTTTGTGAATGCTAACTACAAAGCCTCTGACTCCCTCTAAGAAGATACGTTGGTTGGATCATCAAGAGTGAATCCTCGAGGCTTAGGATTGGGTTTGGGAATTACCCTAATTATGGAAAGATAATACTTTGATCACAAGTATATAACAATGTTGTGTCATTGGGTTGCTACCATTGTGGTGAATAGAGGAGTATTAAAATTGACGCTATAATAAATGGAAGATGATTATTTGATCAATGGATGCTAAGTGTAATTAAAAATAAAATAAAAAATTGTGGTGGTGGAAGGTGGATCTTATAGTTATCTAAAGAATGACATATCAATATAAAGGAGGGAGATAATCCCTCATCAGAGTGAGTCATTCCCTTCTAATGTGCCTCTGAGTGGATCTTCCCTAAAAAGTTCCCTTTTAAATTTTTCACCATGGTTGTAGGAGATATCTTCAGCTCAATCTTTTGATGCCACATGTCGAATTTGAATCTCAATTTTAACTCCTTCGTTGGGGGAGAATCCAAATTGATTGATACACAAATTCTAGCATACATAGCAAAATCCCCTTGACCTAACTACTCATCTACTCTAATAAATTTACCTAATTTTTCCTCAATCATCCTAAGAGTTTCTTCAGTCCAATATTCCATCAAAAGGTTGTAGAGGTGAAACTAAGTTGGGATGTTTGATATCTTATGTGTAAGTGGGTTGGAGTCCAGTTAGAGATGATAAACCCTATCCCATCCATCATCAACCCATCTAGTTTCAAGATCTCAACCTTTTGTTTGCCTAATAGACACTCAATCATGAAATAACTCCTAGGCAATGCCTTAATTTTGATCTAGTTAATCCATCTCTGCTCACACAATTTGTGATTTTTTCCCTAGCAACCCTTTGACCCACCCATTTGATAAAAAAGCACAATCTTTTAACCTAAAGATAATTTTCAATAATTCAAACGAATTGAGAAAAAGGGAATGACATCTTGCCTACAATCTTGACTAAACATGGATTATATTTGTGTCAGTTGCCATCGCTTCACCTTTTGGAATCCAATATTTCTCCAAGGTTTCTATCCAAATCATTGCCTTATCCTAGTTTTATTCTTTGAGTCGTTAAAACCAAGAACCCTACTTGGAACAAAGCCCTAATGCTATGGTTGAATCGCCTTCTTGGAGTCATGAGCTTCAACCTATTATGCCCAAATCGTTGCCTTCACCTTGTTCAGATTGCTTTTTTTTTCCCTCTTTGTTAGAGCACCACATGTTTTTAAGAATCTTATTATGTGATATTTTTTTTTTTCATGTTGGCTATAAAATAATTTTTAAATTGTACCCTTTTTAAGATTGTAGGAATTGGGTATCTCCCTAAAAAACTGCAGTGTGTTGGTAATCTTTTTAACGTGACTGGTGATGCTGGTGCACCACACCCTATGATACTACATGGGCTAGAGGGAGATTGGACCTTGTGACCTCACACCTACCACAAGATGCTCTCACCAATCAAAGCAAGCCCCAACCCTTAAATTTTACTTTTTAACAATATGTGTGCCAAATAATTTTATTTATAATAAACAAATAAATTTACATGGTGACAAAATGAGATTGTATTATGCTAATGTAAAATGCTTTGTAATGAAGTAGCTTCAAATGAATGGTGTATATGAAAACTTAAACACAATTTAAAATAAATTTAAACTATAAAACAACTCTTAGCTAAATAATAAAAAAAAGAATCATTAAATAGTTTTAAAATAAAAATATAACTCTTTAGATAAATTTTAAAAATTATAAAATAACTCTCAAATAAATAAAATAATTTTTTAATAGATTTTTTCTAAAATATAATAAAATAAACAATGTAAAATAATTCCTCTTCTATTTAAAAAGCAATTCAAAAGAAGGCATCAATAATTATTGTAAAATCAAGAATTTTTTAAACTTGAATACAATGTTTAACTATATGCAATTTAACGTACTCTCAAATTTTATCTAACTTCTCATTTAATTCAAAAATATGTAGTATCCAACGACTAGGCAATGCGCATCTAAGCAAACTATTATTTGATGTGAATACTGATGAGGAGGGGTTCTCAAAGAGAGTTTCACCTTGTTCAATAGGTAATTGAAAGATTTTTTAGTGGGATCCTATCACTCTACACTTGCTCATTAACAAGTCAAACACTCAAACTCTCTTGGAGTGCTCCCAATCAATTTGTGCTCAATAGTTGCTTCAAGCATGGTTGAGATTCACAAGGGCAAATCCAACCACTAAACCATACAAACTTCCAACATGTACTTGCAAGGGTTGTAATAGGTGTTCTAAAGGTGTTTCCATGTCATTCAACTAGTTCTTCAACTAGCTTTCCATCATTTCTTCATCGTTACCTCTTTCTCCTATTTTCTAGGCCTAGTAGCTGTAGAGCCCCAATTAACCCTACCTTGCCGGTTTTTGAGGAATTGTTCAGAAACCACTTAAAGAACCTTCCAACATATTTGGTGATCTGAGTACCCTTTTGGATGAAATTTTGGATCCACTAGGTCACATAGTAAGGTTTGTTCGTACTGGTACAGAACCAAAAATGGCATTTATAGAGGGGTTTGGGGCTTAGCAGTCTTCTCCAATGGGTTTGTTGTTCTCTACTCTATCACACCTCCACCTTTTCACATAGACTCTTCCACACATTAATTTCTCATGCCAAACACTTGACACCTTCACAACTAGTCTTCCCTGCAAGCATATGCAACATTTCAATCATTTTCTTAACCAGGCTATGACTGAGCTCGCCTAGGAAATGATGGCAAGTTTCTTCTCAACAACTTCCAGGCCAATACAAAACATATTTACACTGTACAAGAGTTCCATATCTCAAGTCCCAAGGGTTATTGAACAAAACTCAAGGGATTTCAAGCTGGAACCATGACTAGGCTCTTAAACCCTTGCTCAGGCCAAGAGCAATGCAAATTCAAAAACACACTTCAAAACTGCACTAAAAACAATTACAAACACCTTCTGAGCACTAAACTTTCATACACCAAACAATCATGCAAGAATAGTAGCAGAATCAATCCATCATGTACGAACTGTTGCTCGAGGGAATTGCTTACATGGAAATCAGCCAGGGGATGCCTAGATTAACCCAGATGCAAGTCCAACTCGAGAATGACAATGAAGATAATTGATACTGCCTTGGGTCCTACACAGATTGTTAAGGTAGTGCTACTCGAAAGAGGATAAATTTGTTTTCATGTGTATGAACAAAGGCACAACACTCACCATATATCGCTCTATGTAAACCATTAATGAATAGAGCCTCCTTTGTAATGACATCAACTCGGCATGTGGGATTAACCATCACATTTGTAATAGTGTAACTATTTATATTAGTCAAGATGTATAAAAAATTGACTCCCCATTATAAGGAACATCCAGAGGTGTAAAGGATATATCATTAGACTTTGTCCTCTGGCTAGAAGATGAGATTGGAGTGATAGTGACCATGTTAATATATAGGCCACCACTCGACGTAGGGTCTAGTGATGTAGAGATGAAGTTTGATGAATGAGGTGGGATACTTGGTCTAGAAGTTCTCCTCACAACAACTTCAGAGGTAGGCTAGTTCATAAAGCTCATAGACGGACTCTACAACACTTCGACCACTCTGAAAGAGTGCAACTGTGGAACTCAACACAAGTAATAAAATATTTGTTTTATTGAAGTGAAAAAAAGTTAGATTTCTTTGAAGCTAATTAAACCAAAGACAAGCCTTCATGTTCGGTTCACCAAAATGTAGAGGGGAAAAAAGGAAACCACACCAAAAGGCCTTTGGTAACCTCTCGAGGGACTCACTTAATCTACCTCTACACTCAAGATAAGCACAAAGTATAATATCTATCAAGTGCTAGTAGATCAAAAGGTTTTAATTACAAAATCTGAAATGGGACATCACAAAGATATTCTAGTGACCTCCGTTAACTATCTGCTCAAGGATGCATGTGTGAGTCATGGATGACAATGTAGCATGTTGGCATCTCATACAAATAGAGTATGGAGTTCCATACTAAAAAATATAAAGTGACATAGTATGTGTTTCATATGTGTTTTAAGTGAAATAAATGTTTAGCAAAGATTAAACTAACTGCCAATAAGAAATAAAAGACAAAGGAAAGGAAGAAGATGTTACAATGGGTCCACAAATAAAGTCTCCAACAAAGATAGCTCTTTCTTCATCCACCTACACACAAAATAAAGAGAGGAAAATGTTGGGGCTGTGTTTTAGAGGTTTTCCATAGTTAGACCCCTTTTTTTAGTGTTTTCACATCCACAGATAGCCAATATAGATAATGAATAAACCAATAAATGAGGTACATAATAAAAGAGATACTAGATATGTTATGGAGATAGATAAGATGATGAATGCAAAGACAAAAGGGAAGAGAATCCCCTTGCACACCAAAGAAGTAGTGAGCTTGCTGGAGAGAAAAAGAAGCGCCAAACCCTCTTGAAACACAAAGTGGTGACAATGGTTATGGAGTCTCAAGCACCACATAATAAAGAGAGCCATTTAAGAAAGCTTCAAATGCAGGAGAGCAAAAATATGTGTGAGAATGCTTCCAAGATTGTCTAAATTGTTAGGGAGATTCATTCAAATTCTAGAGTGAGTAAAATAAAGCCCATAAAAGCAAGATAAGCAACTTGGGTTGAATCTAATGTCAATGGGCATTGCAAGAGGTGTTACAACCTCCACCAATCACATGTGTAATGCTCCAACAACCACCTTCGAACTGCATATTTGTCAAACGCTAGTGCAATGTGTGGACATCTTTATGGTACACAGGTGTCCACAAGTCATACAGTCAACAGGGTCAAAAAAGTGCAAAACCAAGGCTAACAAGGCAAGCCAAGTAAGTGAGTGGACAAAAGGTAAAGGGGTTCTCTATTTCACTTAAAGTGAAGGCACTTATGTAGCGTAGAATTGTATAAGGTGCAATTTATGATGTTACAACTATTAGCAAGGAGAAAAAAACTTTAAGAAAAGTAAATAAAAGAATATATAAATATTACAATCAATTCACAAAGAGTCACAACATAATCTAGACATGATTATGCCTATGCATTCTTCTAATTGTAAATAATTTTAACTAGAATTGTTAGCTAATCTATCAAAACTTTTTGTTTACTTTTCATTTATGTATTGCAAAGCTTTGCTCAAATACAAAGACCATTCCCAAAGACAATCTAAAAAATGTTAGAAATACCTTATACAAGTAGTCAATATTGAGATTACTCAAAAGTAATTGTGTATGAACAAGTTATAGAAAACAAGAGAAATAGATGAGGAACACACATTTCTGAATTTCAATAGATAATGATGTATCTTAAAGAACTGATATATTTTGTGTATTTTCCAAGAAAAATGCTTATTGAAAATGAAATAAAACAATGTAAAACATTTTTTTATACATAAATAAAATGCACTATGCACTATGCACTGTGCCAAGAATGAAAATGTGTAAGGTGAGGGAAAAGTTAGTATGTGCCCTAATTGAAAAAGTGGCAATTTTTGGTTTTGGATGGGAGCATATTTGTCGCTTCATCTATACAAGTACAAATGCAACAACAACTTCCTAAAAAAACTTAGTAGTCTTCTAACTTTGTAGTCCAAACACAACCAACATAAGCTACAAAAGCCCCATGAGCAACAATTCAATGAGAAAATTATATATATATATATATATATAATTACTTGCAGACAAACTGATGGGGAGGGGTTCTTAAAGAGAGTTTCACCTTGTTCAATAGGTAATTGAATGATATTTTAGTGGGCTCCTATCACTCTACACTTGCTCATTAACAAGTCAAACACTCAAACTCTCTTGGAGTGCTCCCAATCAATTTGTGCTCAATAGTTGCTTCAAGCATGGTTGAGATTCACAAGGGTAAATCCAACCACTAAACCATACAAACTTCCAAAATGTACTTGCAATGGTTCTAAAGGTGTTTCCATGCCATTCAACTGGTTCTTCAACTGTATTTCCATCATTTCTTCATCGTTACCTCTTTCTCCTATTTTCTAGGCCTAGTAGCCGTAGAGCCCCAATTAACCCTACCTTGCCAGTTTTTGAGGAATTGTTCAGAAACCACTCAAAGATCCTTCCAACATCTTTGGTGATCTGAGTACCCTTTTGGATGAACTTTTGGATCCACTAGGTCACATAGTCAGGTCTGTCTATACTGGTATAGAACCCAAAAATGGCATTTATAGAGGGGTTTGGGGCTTAGCAGTCTTCTCCAATGGGTTTGTTGTTTTCTCTACTTTGACACATATTCACCTTTTCACATGGACTCTTCCACACATTACTTTCTCATGCCAAATACTTGGCACCTTCACAACTAGTCTTCCCTGCAAGCATATGCAACATTTCAATCATTTTCTTAACCGGGCTATGACTAAGATTGCCTAGGAAATGATGGAAAGTTGCTTCTCAACAAATTACAAGCCAATTCAAAACATATTTACACTATACAAGGGTTCCATAGCTTGATTCCCAATGGTTATTGAACAAAACTCAAGGGATTTCAAGTTGGAACCATGGTTGGGCTCTTAAACCCTTGCTCAAGCCGAGATCAATGCAAATTCAAAAACACACTTCAAACCTACACTAAAAACAATTAAAAAAACCTTCTGAGCACTAAAATTTCATACACCAAACAATCATGCAAGAACAGTAGCAGAATCAATCCATCATGTACAGACTGCTGCTCCAAAATTGAAAAAATGCAAGGTAAAATCTGGAAAATGTCTTCACAATCTATTCAAACTTGCTCAAGGATTTTTCCAACCCATTTACAATCATTCTCAGAGAATTTTATATTCCATATGGATCCTAACCAACTCTTCATCAGTTTCCTAACCACCGATGTGCTAAAAAATGCAAAAGTTGCTCAAAAGTTGCAAAATATTGTCGAGCAATAATGACAACTTTTGGTCAAATGTGCATTTTTACATTTTATGCATTGCCACTCATCCTAAAACTCCTAATATGACTACATAACATTAAAATGACATGCCTAAATTCCTAATGGGGCTTTCCAAGACATTTTACATCAAAATGCAAATTCATGCCATTTTAGGCTTACAAGGGCTCATAGGCCAAATTTGAGCAAACAAATAACCTAGTTGACAATCATCCTTTAAATGCCTATCCAACACACATGTGAACCACCTCTGAGTAGTCCATTATTCACAAACCTAAACCAAAATAAGGACTATCACACCAAAATCTGGAGAGTGAATCAACAAAATGGTTAAAAGCTAGGTGCTCTTGCACCAAATACAATCTAGCCACCTGCACTTAGTCATAATCAAATTCTCTAGAATCATTATGGTAGACATTCTCATTTCCTCATTGGCATGGTAAGACTAATCATTCTTTACAATTCACACTCTATTAGAATGTGCTTGCTATTCATATATACATATGAATAAACATTTTTGTAAGGATTTCTATGTCTTAATTACTACACTATGAATAACTCTATAATTTTTCTCCCCATGCTACTTTTTAGTATTGTTTATGGGATTGTTTATTGACATATAGGGAGAAGACAATTGATCTATACCATTTCTAAAGGTGCATGCTTTTCAATTTTCTTAAAAAAAAAATTTAAAGAAACTTGGAAATTGGAAAATATATGTTTTTGATTAAAAAGCAGTGAGAACCAAGGTACTGACCCTTTACATAGAAAAACTATCAATGGTACCACAGTGCAACAACAAAACTATAAAAACATTAACAAAAAACTAAAACCAGTCTTTTGAAATTGAAAAAAAAAGAAGAGAAAACACAACATCTACTGGGTCACCTTGCGCACCCAAATGCGGTCTATGACACTATTCCAATCAGTGAACAAGAACTTATATAGTTCCCTGGCCTCCTGTTTCTCTTCCTCTGAATCCATAGTTCATTCCCTCAGCAGAGAGAGGGTAAGCACCGATCTATGTAAAACCTGTAGATAAAACTTATCAAAGCCAACAATTTGGGCGTCTTTGGCTTCCACCATGTTCTGGAGCCTCTTGACCTCGTCCATGATGGCCTTCAGTTCTAGCACGGGACTCAGATTCTCAATCTTCTGCATGATGTCCATCACATCAGTGCACAACTTTTCCATTTACTCCATGGTAGGGGACCCCTAGGGGGTCTCAGTAGCCCTCTCATCCATAGTCACATCCACCGCCTTGGCCACATCCTCAATAGGGGTACAATAAATACCAGTGTCAAGGCCCATCAGAGGAATAGAGTTCATCACCTCTTCCGCCATCTTCATATTGTCATCCAGGTCCAAGTCGACAGAATCTGGGGCTTTAGTATTAGTATTATCCTCACCGGTGGCCCTAGCAGTGCCCATATCCAAAGGGACCCTTTCCTTATCATCAACAGAATCTAGGGTTTTAGTATCAGTATTACCCTCGCCGATGACTCCCGCAGTTCCCATATCCATAGTGTCCCTTCCCTTATTAGCTTTGGCAACATCATCATTGGGGGCCCCCATAGTGTTTTTTAGGATCCTCCCCATCCTTGTCCTCCGTGGGGTCCTCCTTAGAGTCAATCATCTCAATCAAAGGGGTCTTCTTTTTTACCGAGATTTTGGAGGCCAATCTGGTAGACCTCCTTCTTCCCTCAGAGTCAGGGGAGGGGTTATCATTCTCAGCATCCTCAGAAGATGAATTGTCCTCAAAGACAATCCGTTTATGTTTGACAGGGGCTTTACCTTTACCCTTAGAAAGGGAGCGGGACATGCTGGGAGATGCAGACGACATCAAGTTGGGAGAGACCTCAAAGATTGAAACCGTGGAGGCAAAAGCAAGTAGAGAAATGGGGAAATTAACCATAGCAAAGGCCTCATGCGAAAGTTGGAAAAATATGGGAAAAGCCATAGAAAGGGCAACAAGCTACTAAGGGGTTGGCATAGGGGGTTGAGTGAGCGTGAGGTTCCGGGGGGGGGCAAAGGGCCTGGTGATATTTATAAAGATTGTAAATGAGACTCTAGTGGAGGAAGTAGGGTGGCTTGTCCCCGTGCTTGGGGTTCAAGGTATCTTTGATAGAGCTTTCAATGGAATGCAACAAGTAAAAAGGAAGACATAGCAAATCGTTATTAGGAAAATGATTTAGAAGGGGAAGATGATAATAATAAAATACCTTGTGTCTGCCCTCAAATGTGAAATATTTCATTATCATTAGGCAGATCATATTCCAAGGATTTTTTAGCTCTTAACCAGAAAACCCACCCTAGAGTTTAACAAGTTCCTCACGGTTGCGGAAGAAATATTCCAGGCCTTCACTATTGGCCGCGTGGTTGGTAAGCTTCCACTGTCACCCATTGCTTGGGCAATGGTTTAATCCTCAAAGAATTTGAATGACGCCTAGACCAAGAGGAGGAAAATTCAGGAAAGAGCCCCTTGTCATGTCCCTGCAGACACTCCAAGAAATCAATGACCCCTCCTTCCGCACAGAAATTCCAGACCAAGGGGTCATTCTTGAAGTCATTTGATTTATCTGGATCATATTTGACCCTTTCACCTCCCATATCATCCGCCAAGTGAGCTTCTTTAATCATGAAGATGGTTTCGTAGAGAAGATTGTAGAGACCCTTGGATAAACTAGCCCTGAGAAAACAACGGGAGGTGCGTGAGCCAAAGGTCATTAAGTGAGACATGAAGTTAGGTGCAAGGGAAATATTAAAAACACATTTGGAAATGATTTCCTAGTTGCCTAGCATGAGAATCCAAGAGGTATTGACAACAACCATCATATTAATTTCCATATCGTACCTCAACATTAGGCGATAAGCCCAAAAGGCTTGCCAACAAAGCCGCACGTCCTTCGAAGCCAGGTTGGCCGAACGAGTCACTACACAACCGACAGTAATTGTAGGAATATTCCTATTTTTTTAATTATGAAACCAACACCTTTGAGCAACCCCTAGGGAAGAGAGGAGAGTAAGGAAAAAACTAAGTAACAACTCAATCATTGATAAATATTCTAGATTTCTCTCCCTGAAGAAGGAAGTTGACATGGTCTGGGAGGGAATTTTGGCTCCTCCAACATCTTAAACCAGAATTATTTAGCCCAAGGGCAGCCAGAGCATCAGCCACTTCGTTACCCTCTCTGAAAACATGCATGAATCTGAGCAAGTCGAGCCTAAATGAGCCTTAGGGAGTCCCTAATGGTTCCCTCAATGTTCCAGTTAAGCCTATTCCGCCCTTTGACAACATCTATGATGAGCTTGGAATCACCCTCAATATCCATTGACCTGATTCCCACAGTGAGGGCAAAACAAATCCCCCAAGCTAAGGCCATTGCTTTAGCTTGATTAAAGGAGTTCCCATTCAAGTTTCTCGCATAAGAAGCAATAAGGGCCCCCGTGTGGGTTTTGATGATCCCTCCACCAACAGTCAGGCCCCCTCTGGCAGCCCCATCAAAGTTGAGTTTAAAGCCATGAGTGGTAGGAGGGGACCAAACCGTGCTTTGCCTTAGGAGTCTCTTAGAGAAGTCAACAAGAGAGAACAAGGAGGGAAGATTCCAGTGTCTAGCAATTTCCCAATCCCAAGTAGAGGGGGGCTTGGAGGCCAGCCGAGTTCTAGTAACCAAGATATTCTCAAGAATCAACTTTAGGAAACGAGCAAACACAGTTTCCATAGAGGCCTCTTTGTCTATGAATATCCTATCATTCCTTTCCTTCTAGATACTCCAATTTACATGAGGGGGGATTTGCTTCCATAGTTGTTGGATAAGGGTGTTGGAGGAGGGACCCTAGAAATTTTGGGACAAACTTAAAAAGTTGTCATTCATGATCCATTTGATATTGATTAGGGGGTGGGTAGTTATAATGTTAATTAAGATATTGCACCTTGCACATGGTTGAGTGCTCGTATAGGCTCAAGGTGTAGTGGGAAGGCCTGGAATGACAAACCTACCACCTTGTCTTCATGAAAGGTTGGTAGGGTCCACATGATGCTTAGATGGAGTCGAGGGTTTGGGAAAGGTTACCAGGATAACCCAGGATGGGGGCTGGGACCTATGGAGGCCTACCTATGGTAACCATCTTAAGCCATGCGATGACACTCTCTCTTTAGGGTCACTAGTGTTTTGTGAGTCGAGTCACTTGAGTTTTGCAGAGTCATGTTGTACTATTGTACTTGTCTTGTTTTTCTTGCTTGAGGGTCTTCTGCTATCTCCTAGCATGGTGGGGTGGTTCCATTTTGGGATCACATGGTCGGGTGGTAGTGCCACTTCCCATCAGATATTCTGGTTCGTACCTTCATGCGAGGATTGGATTCGCTGGTGTACCTTTGGTTCATGATTCGTGTATCAGCTCATGTTCATGATTTTTGTACCTCTAAGACCCATGTGGTCATTGTATCAGTAAACTATGTAACCTTGGCATTGTAATTTATGTATTTCATTTGTACTACTGGAAGCCATGTAATTATTGAATATTATAATCTTAATTCAGTTGAATGTATGTTATTTCAGTTATCTTTATTCTTATGTGTAAATGCTTCATTGAAAATAAATATATTGTATCACTTTAAATCTTTCAATGTGAAATTAAGTTTATGAATATGATTTAATTAATTGCAATTGAGTTCCCTAATTAGATGGGTAATTGGATTAACATTATGATGTTGTTTAGTTACGAAGTAATCTTCATTGGTAACCCTTTAGGATTTCATTTGTTAGACTTCCGCTTGTGTTATTAAATGTGCAATGTAATAATTAATACACTTAATCTTTAAAAACAAAAATATTTCACCCTTTAGTTGTCTTGTAGTGTTGTATTCCTTTTGGGTTCCTAGCAGGGCATTACATTTGGTATCAGAGCCCAAGTTTCGACATTGGGTACTCTGGGATTGTAGTGAGCCCATTCAGCTTGACCTTTTGTGTAGGTCTTAGTGTTTGTGTTTCCCTTGTTTTGTCCTTGTCATAGATCTGAACAGTTTTCTCTTTTGCAGTGTTAGGTCATGGCTAGGAAAGCTAAGGGAGTTGGTCATGTTGGTGGCCACAATAGAGGTAGAGGGGGGGGATAGAGTCGAGGTTCAGATCGCCATAGTCCTTTGCCACCACCCACTCATGTGAGTGTGGAGCAGGAGTAGTCTATTCATCAAGATGAACAACATGTAGGAGAGTAGGTTCCCGAAAGGGAAGAGCTGAGAGAGATGTTTCAGGAGGTTTTGGCCAGGCTAGGCCCCAGGTCTGAGGGTGAACAACCCATCCATGCTCAGGTTGGGGAGTCGCATCAATAGGTTCCAAAGGAGAGAGAGAGAGAGAGAGAGAGAGAGAGAGAGAGAGAGAGAGAGAGAGAGGTCTCCCAGAAGGAGGGAGATCCCAGCTGACCAAGACCCAGCTCCCGTGGGTCACATAAGGGACTTGATGAGGAGCAACCCTCCCTTCTTTGATGGTAAAGGTACCAGTCTTGAGGTAGAGACCTGGCTTATCAGTTTGGATCGGTGTTTCGCCATGTTTCCATATAGTAGCAACACCAAGGTGAGATGTGCTATCATGCATCTAGATAGTTTTTTTTTGATTTGGTGGAGATTAGAGGAGGAGAATATCGGCGTGTGTATTAACACTGTATCATGGGAGATATTTCTGGAGAGATTCAGGGCATGATTTCTCTCACCCCAGTGGAGGCAGTCTCGAGCAGATGAGTTCTAGGCTTTACATCAGCATGGTTCGTCAGTAGATCAGTTTGAGCACAGGTTCTATGAGCTTAAACAATATGTCAGGGTTGGTAACGATGAGGCAATGCTTGTTCAACACTTCTTGAGGGGTCTAAATGATCGCATCAGTGGAGGAGTGAGAGTGTTTGAGCCAGTTTCAGTTGAGGTAGCCATGGTGAAAGCTAGGTTGGCTGAGCAGATCCTTAGCCGTGCACATGGTGGTCAATCAGGGGTGCAGATAGGGAGTGTTCCTTTCAGTGGACTCGGAGCTCGTGGGAACTAGTCCTAGCTAGCTGCACCGTTTAGGAGTCCTCAAGAACCTGCTAAGGGTGGAGAGCGGTAGCAGTAGCAGTAGCAGTAACTGAGACCAAAACAGTTCCAGGGCCACAAAGGTGGCAACTCTCAGCATAGGAGGAACAAGAACTGACAGAGGAGCAGACAGGATCTTCCAGGGCAGTCCTCTTAGGGTGCATCTCAGGCCCCTAGCAGGGGAAGCTTACAACAGTCTAGTGGGCCGACTGGAGGAAGAGGACTAGGTGGGGGAGCTTTCTTTTCTTGTGGACATTTTGGTCATATAGTCACTCAGTGCCCTTAGTGTTCTCACCAGACAGGGAGTTAGAGGCCAGCAGCATCAAAGCCGACAGTAGGGGATGCAGGTAGATCCCACAGAGTGTTTGCAATGGTTGATGACCGTCAGGCAAAACATCAGGGTACAGTTATTGAGACCACAGGTGTGTTGTGTGGTATTCCCATCTCTGTAGTTTTTGACTCCGGTGCTTCATATTCTTTCATTTCTTCATCCATTGTGGAGCGGTGTGGGCTCGCGTCTGCTAAGCAGGCAAATAGGTGGCAAGTAGATTTGGCTACCAGGGTGCGTGTGTTCGTAGATGCCTTTGTTCCCAGTTGTGAGTTGGACCTAGGACCCTTTGTGAATTTTGTTGACCTTCGAGTCATTCCTTTGGGGTCCTATGGAGTAGTGTTGGGGATGGATTGGCTATCATCTCACAGTGCTTGTGTAGACTGTTGTTAGAAGACAATAAAGTGTTTAGATGACCATGGCAGGAAAGTGGGGATCGTTGGAGTTCAGAGATCGATATCCTTACGTATGATTTCTACTAGATGCAAATTAAGTGATGTATGCGTCGAGGATGTTAGCTCTTTGTAATTTCTCTTGAGGATATGGATGAGGGAGAGAGTCAATAAATCGCTCTTGATGGTCACCCTATTCTTCGAGAGTATGCTGATGTGTTTCCATTGGATATTCCTGGTATGCCTTCAAAGCAAGACATAGACTTTTGCATTGACTTGGTTCCTGGTGCATAACCTATTTCGAGAGCTCCATATCGGATGACTACTCAGGAGTTGAGTGAGTTGAAGTTGCAGATGGAGGAATTGTTGGCCAAGGGGTTCATTGGTCCTAGTGTTTCTCTTTGGGGTGCACCTATTATCTTTGTTAAGAAGAAGGATGGTTCTCTTCGGTTATGTATTGATTACCGACATCTAAATAAGGTAACCATCTGGAATTGATAGCCATTGCCTCGTATAGATGATCTTTTCGATTAGGTGAAGGGAGCCAAGGTGTTCTCTAAGATTGATCTGAAATATAGGTATCATCAGTTGCGCATTCATGATGCAGACATTCATAAGATGACATTTTGTACTCGTTATGGTCACTATGGGTTCACAGTGGTGCCATTTGGGTTGACGAATGTGCCTTCAATTATCATGAGCCTCATGAATGGGGTTTTCTGCACCTACCTTGATCATTTTGTCCTTGTGTTCTTGGATGACATATTGATTTATTCTAGATCTATGGAAGAGCATGAGGGTCACTTACGACAGGTATTGCAGTGCTTGAGGGAGAATCAACTTTAAGCCAATTTGGCGAAGTGTGATTTCTTCCAGTTAGAGGTGAACTATCTTGGTCATGTGGTTTTGGGAGATGGTGTATCTGTGGATCCTTCAAAGATCCAAGCCATAGTAGATTGGCCAGTGCTGACCAATGTTTCAGAAGTTCGAAGTTTTATGGGTTTGGCCAGATATTACCATCGCTTTGTTTAGTGTTTTTCTCGGATAGGTAACCTGATTACTTCTCTTCAGAGGAAAGGGAAGAAGTTTGTTTGGTCAGAGCAGTGTGAGTTAAGTTTTTGTACCTTAAAGGAACTCCTTATTAGTGCTCTGATTTTGGCAGTCCCTAATCCATCTAGAGATTTTATGGTATGCACAGATGCCTCTTAAGAAGGTATAGGTGCAGTGCTTATGCAGGATGGATGTGTGGTTGCCTATGAGTCTTGCAAACTCAAGGACCATGAGTTGAACTATCCAATTCATGATTTGGAGTTAACACTTGTAGTGCATGCATTGGTTAGATGGCAACACTTTCTGTTGGGGCGTCGGTTTGAGCTACATAGTGATCACCGCAGTTTGCAGTATATCTTCACACAGCTGAACTTGAATGCTCGACAGCGAAGGTGGATGGAATTCCTCTGCGAGTATGATTTTGAGGTTGGATATATTTAGGGGAAAGAGAATGTAGTGGCAGATGCTTTGAGTCATAGGTGGCATGATATTTCAACATTGTCCCTTGGAGTGGACTTGAGAGAGAGAATTCTTGGAGTTCTTCCTCAGGATACTTGGTATCGGGATGTTAGAGCCGTGACAGAGTCCGGAAGACCATTAGAGGGTAGACATTCTAGTTATAGTCTTGAGGCAGATGGTCTTCTTCGTCATCTTGGTCGGATCTATGTACTTCCTTTGGAGGGTCTTCACATTTTGATCATGACTGAGGCCCATCGTGCACCTTATTCGGCACACCCAGGTGTCAAGAAGATGCACGTAGATCTTAGGCAGATTTATCATTAGGCTGGTATGAAACGTGACATTGCTGATTTTGTGTCGAAGTGTTTGGAATGTCAGTGGGTGAAGGCGGAGCATCTGCACCCGGTATGGATTTTACAGCCTAATATAGTATTGGATTGGAAAATAGACATCATTTCCATGGATTTCATTGTTGGGTTGCCTATTTCTTCATGTCGTCATGATGCCATCATGGCCGTTGTTGATAGGTTGACCAAGGTTGCTCATTTTGTCCCTATTCAAGCTTCCTATACGGCAACAATGGTCGCTCGGGTTTTCTTAGAAGATGTGATGAGGTTGCATGGGATTCCAAGGCGGATCATTTCTGATAGAGATCCTGTCTTTACGTCAACCTTGTGGACCTCACTTCAGCATGCTTTGGGGACTCAGTTGAACTTTAGTTCAACTTATCATCCAGAGATAGATGGTCAGACAGAGTGAGTGAATCAGGTTTTGGAGGACATGCTTCACATGTATGTTATGGACCAACAGTCGCACTGGGAGGATTATATTTATCTAGTGGAGTTTTCTTATAGCAATGGATATCATAGTTCCATAGGTATGTCTCTATTCCAGGCATTGTATGGCCATCCTTGTCGTACTCCTTTGAGTTGGGATCGGTTAGAGGACATGGTGTGTATAGGACCGGATATCCTTTGAGAGATGGAGCAACAGGTTGAGCGGATTTGTGAGCATTTGGTAGCTCCACAGGCTAGGCAGAAGAAATATGCAGATGCTCATAGGGTAGATCGTCAGTTTTCTGTTAGTGACTGTGTGTTTTATAGAGTGCATCTGCGAAAGAGTCTAATCTGTTATGGAAAGGGTTCTAAGTTGGCACCTTGTTTTGTTGGCCCTTTTGAGATCCTTGACAGGATAGGACTTGTTGCCTACCGTCTTGCCTTGCCATCGAGTCTATCCCGCATCCATGATGTCTTTCATGTTTCAATTCTTCGACCTTATCATCCTGATGTGACACATGTTTTTGATTGGAACGCTTTGTAGGTTGAGGACATGCAACTTTCCATGGAGCCCGTACACATTCTTCAGTGTCGGTATTTGACCCTCAGGGTTCGTACCATCGACCAGGTAAGGGTCCTATGGGACCCAAATGATGAGACCTCGACGACTTGGAAGGATGCAACGAAGATGAGAGAGCTCTATTCTTATCTGTTTTAGGCTTCCAGGAGTAAGCCTAGTTTTTTTTTTTGGGGGGGGGCGGAATGTAGTACCCCTTTTCGATCGAACTTGTTAGACTTATATTTTACTGCAGTTGACTTTTCAATTGTTACATTAGTGCTATACTTTATTCAAACTTATTCAATGTAATTTCATGTTTATACTGGATATGCGATGTATGCTTTCTTACAGTATTTCAGTACTTATGATTAATGCTATTTTTATGGATTATTGTCATGGACTTACACTTTTACCTTACATATGCGATGTGTTATTTATATGTTGCGTGTTTGCAAGTGTATTGGATGCGAGGGAATGATTTTACTTCACTCACTTCGATGAGACAGGGAACGTCATGATTCTCCTTCATTGGTGTGTGTGCCATGTATTCTATATTTGTATATATGCATGTGTGGTTCGATGATGCAGGACATTGCAAGTACAAGTACCAGATAGGTACGGGGTATCGTCTCCACCCAACTTCACAGGTCTGAGCATGCCTTAATTGTCCGATGGGAGTAGAAGAGATAGTTGTTGACCCTAATTCTTACCCTCAGTTTACTCATGTGAGTGTCATTAGTTGGTCCTCCTTTCTGTTTGTTCGACCTTCGAGTCTTGTTCGTTTGACTTTTTTAGAGTCTTCGTGTGATTTTTCTCGGTTTGCATGCCCTTGTGGGTTCAATTATTTATTTGAGTTTATGACATCATTTCATAGTTGGTATATTTAATTTATGTATTATTATACCTTTGTGTTATGGACTTAGTTAATTGAGTGAAGTTATTAAATTTAAATTGATAATTGCATTGTATTGGAAAAGTGACCATATTTAAATCAAGTAGAAAAAAATAAAATAAATAAAGTTAAGTGCATGTTATTGTCTTTTAGATTTAAAAAAAAAATGAAAATAGAGCTTAAATTATTGTTTTTTTCACTTTTTAGAAAAGTTAATTAAATACCATGGAGAAAGAAATGAATTTAAAAAATAAAAAATGAAATTCCCATTTACCTTTTTTAAGGAAATTAGAAAAGTAATTTTTATTATTGAAATTGTGATTGGATGAGAAAACATTTCAACCTAAAAGTTTGGGTTGAAATATTTTTCTATTTATTCCTTTGAGTTCACGGGAAGAGGAGGCATATTTTTGGAGAAAGCAAAATTTGGAAATTGTTTGGAAGAAGGATTTGGTTTGGAAATCTGGTTGCAGAATTGAAGCTCTTCCACAAATTGCTTCCTGGAAAGCTTCATAGGTTGGATAGTCTCTACCTTGTTTTGTTTACAAAAAATTTATCCCTTCTTCTGTATGTTGTGTGAAAAATTGGTAAAATGATTGTAGTTGTTTTGAAATAGTTGTTATGAGATTTAATGGGAATCTCAGTCCATTATTGATTAAAAATGCAGCTCCAATCTCTTTTTGTGGATTATTCATGTTATGTTTTTGTTTGAAATCAATTCTTCAATTTTTGTTTATGGATGAAATTTGATTTTCTGTATGTTGTAGTTTCTAAATTGTGAAATTAGGGGAGTTATGCTGCCAAAATTTTGCCAAAATTTCCCTCTTGTCCTTCCAATTGATTATTTCTTTATGGTAATTTCAAAATTTGGAGGAAATCCTGAGTTTAAATTCCTCTTCCTCCATCCTTGTTTTGGCCCAAATATTTTTATTGTGAATTGTCAATACCTTGGATTTTCAGCCAATTGGGCTTATGGAGGAGATTTTCGTAAAAAAAAATGGGTACTTGCCCTCTCTGTTTTGTCACAAAGTTTGGTTGATTTTATGATTTTTTTTACCAGTATTATTTCTGAGTTTAATTGGTTGGATATTAAATTTTGTTTAAAAATTTACATATATATTATAAAAGTTTTTTTTTAATTTATTATTGTTGGGGTTACATGGTGGGGAGCTGGGCTCGACCCAGCCACGCCCCCCAAGCAGCTTGCTGCTCCCCATATGTGGGGTTAGCAGCAACACTGCTACCCCATATATGAGGATAGTAGCAGCGCTGCTACCTCATATATGGGGTAGCAGGTGTTGCTACCACGTATATGGAAAGCTGCTACCACATATACGTGGTAGCATGTTGTTGCTGTAGTGGTGGGCCATGGGCCCCACCGCTAGGTTTGTTTTTTTATATTTTTTTTATTATCATTTAAAAAAAATAAAAAATTAATTAATAATTTTGTTTAAGTTTTTTTTTATTATTATTATTTTTTCTTATGAAAAATAATAATGATTTAAGTTATAGTATTTTATTATTTTAGATTATTTGGGAATTAGAATATATTGTGAAAATTAGTTTTACGTTTTAATATATATATTTTAATGTGATATATTTATATGGTATATATTTGATGAATATATATTCATATACATATAGTATATTATTATATATATTTATTTATATTTAATTCAAAATTTATTTTATTTTCATGAAAGCATATGTTTGGGTTTCTTTATAATTAATCATGAATATATTTTTGGGGGATTTATTTTTATTTCCTTAAATGAGGTTAATTTTAGCCTTACTGGACAAATGATGAGTTTGAATCTCTTTTACCTACCTTGTCGTATTCCTTTATATTTCTTGAATATCGATATTTGCAAGTATCTAATGCTTTTGACTATTTTAAAAGATTGCATGTATTAGGATCTTTAGTGTAAATGGTATTTTGGTAAAAACTTATTTATGTTGCAATTCTAGTTTTGAGTTGTCGTCATGTCGTAATAGTTGCTATACTCTATTAGTCAGGTGTAGTTGTGTAACCCTGTTAATGTGAACCGTTGTGTGGTATGTTCCAATGGTCAATCCTGGGTTATTGATTTGTGTATCCTTCACCTGTATTTTGTCAGGATTAGATATGGCTGTCAGTTTTGTCATAGGGTTCTTGTAGAAAGATCGTACCTGTTAGTGTCCTATGAGAGAGTGGCTTTCGAGCGGGGGTCGCACTCGAAGTGGTTGGTAGGATAACCCCTAGAAAGTCAGTTAATAAGTGATAATCTAAAAATTGATTAGGGGGTGGATAGTTATAATGTTAATTAAGCTATTGTACCCTGCACATGGTTGAGTGCTCGTATAGGCTCAAGGTGTAGTGGGAAGGCCTGGAATGACAAACCTACCACCTTGTCTTCATGAAAGGTTGGTAGGGTCCGCATGATGCTTAGATGGAGCCAGGGGTTCGAGAAAAGTTACCAGAATAACCCAGAATGGGGGTCGGGACCTATAGAGGCCTACCTATGGTAACCATCTTAAGCCATGCGATGACACTCTCTCTTTAGGGTCGCTAGTGTTTTGTGAGTTGAGTCACTTGAGTTTTGCAGAGTCATGTTGTACTGTTGTACTTGTCTTGTTTTGCTTGCTTGAGGGTCTTCTGTTATCTCCTAGCATGGTGGGGTGGTTCCATTTTGGGATCACATGGTTGGATGGTAGTGCCACTTCCCATCGGATATTTTGGTTCGTACCTTCATGCGAGGATTGGCTTTGCTGGTGTACCTTTGGTTCGTGATTCATGTATCAGCTCATGTTCATGATTTTTGTACCTCTGAGACCCATGTGGTCATTGTATCAGTAAACTATGTAACCTTTGCATTGTAATTTATGTATTTCATTTGTACTACTAGAAGCCATGTAATTATTGAATATTATAATCTTAATTCAGTTGAATGTATGTTATTTCAGTTATCTTTATTCTTATGTGTAAATGCTTCATTGAAAATAAATATATTGTATCACTTTAAATCTTTCAATGTGAAATTAAGTTTATGAATATGATTTAATTAATTGCAATTGAGTTCCCTAATTAGATGGATAATTGGATTAACATTATGATGTTGTTTTAGTTACAAAGTAATCTTCGTTGGTAACCCTTTAGGATTTCATTTGTTAGATTTCTGCTTGTGTTATTAAACGTGCAATGTAATAATTAATGCACTTAATCTTAAAAAAATAAAATTATTTCACCCTTTAGTTGCCTTGTAGTGTTGTATTCCTTTAGGGTTCCTGGCGGGGCATTGCATTGAGCTTGCTACAGACCATCCCCTAGAGCTCATGAGCAAACACACAGTGGAGAAAGAGATGAGCGGGACTTTCCACATCATTTTTGCAAAGGATGCATCTATTAGGCAATTGGAAACCCCTCTTAACCAAATTGTCTTGGGTCAAGATTTTGTTGTGGAGAGCAGTCCACTAGAAGAAGTTGACCTTGGGGATGAGTTGGGGGTTCCAGACCTCTTTCCATTTGATGGTATGATCAGGTTCGCTCAGCAAGTAGTTGTAGGCAGTTCTGATAGAGAAGTCCTCAGAGGGGTCCCACTTCCAAATGAATTTATCTTCCTTGGGGAAGAAGGGGAGGAAGGTGCTCGCTAGAAGCTCTTGAAGCTCTCTAGCAGCAGCTATTGAAAAATATATGTTAAAGGAATTTACTTTCTAAAATAAATTTCTTGATTCAAGATATATTTGGTTTTATTTGTGTTGGAAATGATGAAAATATGATATTTTATTTTTATCTTTACAACTAGTTTTTTTTACTTTATTAGAGTGATCAAAAAATTGTTGCAAAGGTTTTAAATCATTTTGTTGTAAAGGATTGTTTCTAGTCTGCTGTAAGGAGCTTATGCTATATTTTGCTGAAGACCATTTATATTATTATTACTACCCTGTTCGAAATAAGTCTGCTGGAGGCCACGTACATTATGCTAATATTACTACCATGAATATTCACCATTTGCAGTGTTGTTTGCACACCAGATTGCTGCAACCGTGGCATGAAACTATTCTGAACAGTGCTTGGTTGCACTGATGTTGCAGAAGCCTGTAAGTTAATCTGAGGTATTAGAAATTGTGATTGTGGCTGCATAGAATGCAAATGGCTAATGGAGTGAGGCAGGAAATGCTCATGTACCTGTTGATGTTGCAGGGAAGGTTTTCCTGGCTTAAATGAGCTTACAACTCTTTGAATTCGCTCCTCAACAGCATCGATCTTGTATTCTGGGAGGCCAGGTGGAATATTGATCTTTGAAACTTGAAAATATTTCATCAGACGTTGAAGTTTGGTTCTATACAGCTTTAGCTTTTCAACCTTATCGGCTGCCGTAGTATGCCAAAATAACAATTTTTAAGGATTGATGCCAAAAAATTAATCATTTGCTAATGCCTAAAGACCATTTGATTGAATTATAACCCAGAAAAAGTGAGTGCGGATAAAAAAAGGTTAATCTACCTGCTGACATTTTATAGTTACGCTTTGGAGTAATTCTGTAAGGTCAAGAAAATACGTATTCTTTAGCTTTTGCAGCTGCATGAAAAACGCATCACCATTTGTATCAAGATCATTGCTAGAAAAAGATGTCCTTATCCTATTTTACTGAGAAAAATGTTAGATGCACAAAATAGCATAAAGAAGTAGTCTTGAAAAAATCGTGATTATATCTGATTAGAAAAAATTGGGATTCACCAAAAAAATCCTTGATCCAATTTTCAATAATTTTTGCATTTAAATCACATTAAAATTCATGTTAAAACCTTCCAAAAAATGACAAAAAAAATTGAAAAAAATCGCTGTTAAAACTTGCAACCCTAAAAAAACTTGTGAAATTACTGTAATAGGAAAGTTTGTTATTTTGTCCCTTAGCTTTTCTTTTTGACCTCTGAAAATCCCCAAATAAAGAAGTGGGGGAAGCAGTGGCCATCATCAATCATCCTAAATCGTGGGGGCATATGAGATAGTATTGACAGGGAAGGAGCAAACCCCTATAGTATAATTAATACTATATAGAAGTGATTTTTAGCTTGGTCTGATCCTAAAGAGACCACTTATAGTAGAGGATCTCTTCTCATGAGGCCACTTTCGGCGGGTCATCATTCCCCACACTTCATTTGTTCAAACCCACAAGCTCAATGGTCCAACAAAGACAAAAAACAGAGGTTTAAACCTTGGTGGCTGCCTCACCAATGGAGTGTTTCTACCATAACACTAAATGTCTAAAGACATATATCATATATAGATATAGGTATATGATTTTTAATTTACAATTGAAATAGTTAATTTTTGCTCAAACAAAGACATGCAATTCATTATGTGAGCAATATATCCAATCTGCTCCGCGGAATAAATCTGAATAACAAACAAGCTTACATACTTGTAATAAAACAACCTTCAAAACATAATCATTAAAATTTGTCTCTATATAAAATAGTAGTTGCAAGCTAATCAGTAGCTTGCTAATCTTTTACTTCAGTTAAACAAATACCTTTGGTTGAATTTTACCCCATATAAAAGACTTACCAATGGCCATCAGGGAATATAAAGCATTGCAACTACGGAATATGATTTGATAAGCTTTCTCAAATATTGAACTACCCCTAGAAAACTCCTTGCCTCAATCACAATGAAAGTCTTGGATCACTTCAATATGGCTTCCACTTTTACCAAATTCCTAACAATAGCTGGATTGCTGTCTCATAAATTTTGATCTCAGCTACTTCATAGACTTGGCTAATATTTGATCTGAGACTTAGACAACTATTTGGTGTATTTAGTGGTTGCCCTTTTTAAAAGTTAACTGAATAATCAGCAATACAATTCATGGGTTAAACTCTATTTTATTTACTCTCTATATCTCTATGCTATGGAAATGTCCTTAAGTTTAAAAAAAAAGTAGTTTGTATCTATTATTCTAGCTAATATTTATATTTGACCTCAGACTTAGACAACTATTTGGTGTATTTGGTGACTGCCCTCTTAAGAAGTTAACTAAATATTTGCCTATGTAATCAGCAATATGAATATAAAAACAAAAATATATTTTCTACAATCCATAGGTTAAACTCTATTTTATTTGCTCTCTATATCTCTATGCTATGAAAATGCACTTAGTTTGTTTTTAAAGTAGTTTTTCTCTTTTTTTAAACAATTTTTTCTTTTTTTTTTTAATCTGTTTTTTTTTTCGTTTTTTTGCCCATTTTAAAAAAAAATCTTATACTTTTGATTTGCCAATTTTTTTCCTAAATTTTTTTTTTCTGCTATGCAAAATGAAATAAAGAAAATTAACATCTATTGAATCATAGGTGATAGATATCATATAACAAAGGAACGTACCATTGAAACCATATCTATTATAGAGGCAAGCTAACATAAATAAAAACGACAGACCAATAAGATAACTGTAAATGTTTTCTTTAACTAATAATACATAATTTAGATGATAACAGCAAGCAGATGCGAGTTTGAATCGTGACTTGAAATTACACACGTATCATCAGGGAAGGTTTTGCCAAATTACAGCTAAAGTGAAGTAAAGGGAAATCAAAGTTCCCACAAGGCATCACTAAGCATTGGAAACTGTTTTCCAATAAAGAAATGGCATAGTCCCATAACTGATCTTTTTCTGTAACTGCCCCGCCCCACCTAACGTTAGGGCTTTATGAGTACGAATCCAAGCACAAAATAAAATAAACATCTTAAAGTTTAGGGCAGACCTAGGGTTTAAGGGCAAACAATACAGATGACAACTAAATAATTGTGAGCCTACCTCCCTGACCCAGGCGTTCAAATAGGGCATGCAAACAAAAATTAAACAAATTTATTGTTGGGCTGACCTCTCCTAGCATTGGCAACAAACTTTTTTAAAGGGATTTAAATAAATTTAAATAAATCATTTTCTGGCTGACCCCACCTTCGTTCGAGTGTCCATCTTGGGCAACGAAAAATTCACAGCAGAAAGAGAGCGGATCATTGGAACAGATTTCATAAGGAGCTATTTCAGATTCTTGTGCATACATTAAATAATCAATTGCAGGTCTAACAGTTAATTGATCAAGAGCAAACTGGAACAGACCCTAGTGCATACAAAGATCAGATTGATAGCCGCAATCAGGCCATAAGATCGTATCAATCAGGCCATAAGATCGTATCAGAGTTTGCTATTTTTCTTTGTGGCATGCATGAATATATGTGCCTCATATGTATACTTGATGTATGGTTGTAATGTGTGTATATTGATGTATTCGCTGTATAATCTTTACTAAATGGATATAGGCAATAAGGTGCAATATTTAGACTCTTAATTCAATTGTCAAATCACTGCAACCAACCATGTTGAGGTTAGAGAAGGAGCACAAGGAGGGGAAACAATAATTAGGTCCTCTTCTAAGCACACCTCTTAATGCTGTGACTGATAGTCCCATGAGGCCAAGGAGGTGCAAGGAGTGCTCCGCCCTTGGGCTTAGAAGGAAGGATGTTCCAGACACCCTACTGTAGTTTCCCTCAAACCTCTACCATGGTTGATTATTGGACTAAGGAACCCCAATCATAGGGAGGAGAATAAGGGTGGCAAGAAGAGGGGGAACTGCTATAAGATTCCTCACTAGGTACACCTCATATGGATTGTAGAAAGCCACATGAGGCGACGAGGGATGGTATATATCCGTTCTTTAGCCTAGGGTAGAAGATTGCCTTGGGCACCATATGATATAAGGAGGGAGAACGGCTATAGGATTCTTCACTAGGTACACCACCTCATATGGATGGTGGAAAGCCACATGAGCCCAAGAGGGATGGTATATTGGCTTTTGGGCATAGGGTTAAGCATTGTTTTGAACACCCTATCATGCCTCCTTATCCTAACTCCTCTATTATTGAATTCCATTAATGAATTAGATATATCATATGATCGAGTTAATGTTCATAACCCTAGTAGGAAAGATCTATTTTATGGATTATGCTTCAATCATTACCTAACATGGTTGCAGGGACTCAACCAAGATCTATCTTGTTCCACAATTTAAGTCAGTAAATGATACCGCTAACTCTATTTTATTTCTTGTTTTACTTGGAATTGTGAATTTAGGTCAAAAACTACGACATTTACAAAAAGGGACATTACAATAGGTATCAAAACCTTGATCCTACCAGCTTGCAAGGTAAAAATAAATCAATGGATGCATTCTAGTCAATGAGAAGGGATCTAACAATATGTGTATGTGTATTTGCATGTATGCTTTGTATTTGCAAATATTTATGTGTATGCTTCATATTTGGTTCATACCTGATATGTTTTCAATATGTCTACCCTAGGAGTGTCTATGATTGTTGTAAACATATTCCTATCATCATGAGATTTCATTTCTGGTTGATCTAGAATATGAGAATAACTAGAGCAAACCAAAAGATATGACTTTATTTAGAAAAGAACATTGCATTTAAGGTCATAGATATATCTCGTGCTTCTAATCCTCATATTAATATAAGTTTTGGATCACTTTATTGAAAATTATGAGGACACCCCACCTAGGAGTAAAGACAAAATATATCTTGGTTCAAATTTGCAAGTTGAGTTAATATTAGAGTTGCGTAGCAAAAGCTAATTATATCCTAGGGATGATCTAAGGATGGCAATCTCCAAAGGTTAGTTTAGGGACCCCACATTGAAAGGATTTATATAAAATTGACATTGCTTGAGGACAAGAATTTCAGGAAGGGCGAACTGTCATGCCCCACATAAGGTTAGGGCTTTATCAGTACAAATCCCAACACTAAATAAAATAAACATCTAAAGGTTTAGGGCCAACCTAGGGTTCAAAGGCAAACAATAAATATGATCAATAAATAATTATGGGCCAACCTCCCTAACCTAGGCATTCAAATAGGGCATGCAAACAAAATTAAACAAATTCATTGTTGGGGCCAACCTCTCCTAGCATTGGTGTACACCTTTTGAAAAAGAATTTTAATTAATTTAAATAAATTATTTTATGGTCGACCCTCCCTTGGTTCTAGCACCCATTTGGCCAAGCAAAAATAAAATTAATTAAAAAATGAGTTTGCCGACTAGATTAGAAGAGTCGCATCCTTTGGTGAAAGAGAACTCTCGAAGGGTATAAAAGGAGGGCTATTAATTCATTTGGGCATCAATTCATTGCAACAACAATTCCTAATTAAGAGAAAATTTGCAACGGAAAGAAAGCAAATCACTGGAGCAGATTTCATGAGGAGATTTTATATTATAAATTTGTTAAATTTTATAGTAAAAATAATATCACAATTTAAAGTTTAATATATTAAATTGTATTTAAAAAAACCTAAATTTTAAAGATGCTTACAATCAAGAAATTTTAGAGATATTTTGTAAGGGCTTTTTAGTGTAGAATAATCAATCCCTAGAACTTGTGCGCTCTGCAACCAAGAGTGATCGGTTAGGGTTTTAGTCTCCGTGGAGGGGCCGCTTGATCCAAAATGTGGAGGAGGGTGTACGCCCTCCTCCACATAGGTAAGGAGTCCTCGCTTCCTCAATTTTCTTTCCTTGCATTTAATGCTCTCTTGTGTGTGTGCCCTAGAATTTCCGTTGTTTTGCTTTGAGTTTTTAATGTGTCGAGATGGACGGGGATCCGGATAATAGTGCATTTAATTCGGAAGGGCATGCTGGGCTTTCAGATGCTGCCACCTCGCCTGGGGTTAAAACATTTAAAGCAGCCCTCATTAATTCTTCTGCATTTTTTGTTTCTGACTCTACAAAGTTTGAAGCTAATTTTTCTTTGCTTTTGGAAGGCAATGGCGATGAGGCAGGAGGAGGAGGTAAGTAGAGTAACCTTGCTCTATCTAGTCTTTCCATTGCTCCTAATTCAGAAATGATTGATGCCCTAAATAATGAAAAATCTAAATTGAAAGATGTTGCAATTTTTCTTGCAGCCACAGACATAGCTAATTGCCTGACTCATAAATATATGGATGGATGGCTTGAAAATGTTTGGGTTAAAAAATTAGGTTTGCATTTTTCATTCTGTAGGATGATTTACCATTTTCTTTAATGATGGGAAGTCGCAGATGGCTATCGTTGAGAAGCAATTTTGGTCTATAGGGGAATGTACATTCAAGGTCCTCAAAAGGTCACCCAAGACCGTGAATGATGAAATTCTCGCCCTCTCTTTCCTAAGGTGGATTGTGATAAAAAACCTCCCACCTCTACTATGAAATCTTATCCCCCAAATGTTAGCCTCTATTGAGACAATGCTTAGAGTGGATGACACTCATTCTTTGTTCCCAAACATGGACACTAGGGTTCTAATTTCGATAGAGCCTAGTAAAGACCTTCCTAGATTTGTTGAAATAAATATCGATAGAGGACCCATTGGTATGTGTAATTGAAGTCTTGGGTGGAATTAACACATGTTTCCTATGTAGAAGAGAAGGGAACGTACGAAGAAATTGTGCTATTCTCGCGAAGCGTAAACCCCCCACTATTTCCAAAGAAAATTCTAGAAATATTATTTCTAATGGCATTTATCGTACCCAGATTTAGACCCCTCACAATCTCATAGACAACACTCAAGGACCTATGATGGACAGACTTAATGCCCTTAAGGAGGTGGTGATTGTTGCAGTTGAAAACCCACTTGATAATCTCCCTACTCTTAAGGGAGCTGCTAAGTTTGGGAACTTTAATGTGGATCCTCTCCCTCACTGAGCCATTGATATGTCACTCTCGCAAATTAGGGAATCCAAAGTGGGCAATTCTGATCAGTTTGTACATCTAAAAAGTCACAAAATCAGGAGGAAAAATACCCAACAACTTGCTATTGAGAAACTTAAGGGTTATAAGGCTTCTATAATGGAGATATCCCAATGTTCTGAGGAGCGCTCTCAAATTGTTCATTCCTTTGTTCCAATGGATGACAATTCTCATGTCTTTCCATCTATGGCTAGTTTGATTAAAGTAAATAGTAACTCCTTTGTCAAGTCCATTGTTAAGGGGATCGAGGAAATGAGACTTTCTAATATGAACTTGGACGAGGTTGCTATCCTGGATGCTCCCACGAGGGGCTCAGATCCCCTGGAATTAACTAATAAATTTGACATTCTTGTCGAGCCTCAACTTGAGTTGCTTCAAGAATGCAAAGGCAATGAAGTTCCCCCCCTCCGTGGTGGTATTCAAACTACCACTTCCTTCCACATTGATGGTAGTAATTCTTCTTTAAGAGGTACTCAAAACAATATTCTTGACAATGATGCATCATTTTTTGATGTTATTACTACAAATCCCCTTATTAGGAACAAGGTTTCTAATGAAGCCTAGGATCTAGCCATTATTCCCTATTACAAAACCAGGTTGTATCTCTATGAGGAGTTGACTGGTATCCAATCTGTGGAGTCTAATCTTGACTCTGGGTCCCTGTCTGATGACTTGATCACTAAAGAGGAGCATAACACAAGTTAGGAACAGGTTAAGGACTTGAAAAAATGAAGAATATGAAATCTTGATTCCTGTTGGGAATGGTTTGTTTACCAAGGTTAGAAGAAACAGGGGAAGGCCTAAAGGAAAATAATCTCCCCTGCCTAAGAAGAAAGATACTAAGAAGACAAACCAAGGGCTACTCATCGATATTTATTTCAACAAATCTAGGAAGGTCTTTACTAGGCTCTATTGAAATTAGAACCCTAGGGTCCATGTGTGGGACCAAAGAATAAGTGTTATCCACTCTAAGCACTCTCCCAATAGAGGCTAACATTTGGGGGATAAAATTCCATAGCAAAGGTGAGCGGTTTTTTATCACAATCCACCTTGATAAGAGAGGGTCAAAATTTCATCATTCACGACTTTAGGCGACTATTGAGGGCCTTGAATGTACATTTCCCTATAGATCAGAATTGCTTCTCAATGACAACCATCTATGACTTCGCATCATTAAAGAAAATAATAAACATACCTCTCTGAATTATCCTATAGAATGGAAAATGCAACCCTAATTTTTTAAACCAAACATTTTTAAGCCATTCATCCATATATTTACGGGTCGGACAACTAGCCGTGTTCACAGCCGCAAGAAAAATTGCAATATCTTTCAATCTAGATTTTTCATTATTTATGGCATCAATCGTTTCTGAATAAGGAGTAATGGAAAGACTAGATAGAGCAAGGTTACTTTTCTTACCTCCTCCTCCTGCCTCATTGCCATTACCTTCCAAGAGCAAAGAAAACCTAGCTTCAAACTTCATAGAGTTGGAAACAAAAAATGTAGAATAATTAATGAGGGTCGCTTCAAATGTTTTAGCCCTAGTTGAGGTGGCAACATCTGAAATCCTATCACGCGGCACACCAAACTGAATTAAATGCACCGTCGTAACTCAAATGCCAAGGCACACGCACAAGAGAGCATTAAATGCAAGGAAAAAAAACCGAGGAAGTGAGGGCTTCTTACCTGCATGGAGGAGGCTTTATGCCCTCCTCCACATTCTAGGAGCAACCCCTCCACGAAGATTGAAACCCTAATTGATCACTCTTGGTTGCAAAGTGCAAAAGTTCTAGGGATCAAACAATCTATATTTTGAGGCTTGCAGTCAAGAAATTTGAGAGATATTTTGTAAGGGTTTTTTAGTGTAGAACATTTCTTCTTAGTTTGATGAGCCTTGTAGTCAAGAAATTTGAGAGATTCATAGAAGATGGAACCACAAGCATTTACTTGTCTGAATTGTCTCATGGCTATACTTGGTCTAAATTCAGCGTGAAAAGATCACCCTTTGTCAATGCACTAGAGGCCTTTATGCACTAGATTAATGAAGGGAAGAGAATGGAGCGCCAATACTTAGGCCCAGTTAGTTGAAGTTGGAATTATCCCATGGAACAAGACTGTCATCTTGATGGAAGGCCCTCTAGGATGGACCTCTTGGATTGATAATTGATGTCTACTTTAAATAAAGTTTTTTGTATGGATCATAATGTATATCAAAGTCCTTTATATATAGCAAGTCTCTTTGAATAGGACATTATGTATATCGGTTTTGATCGATTGCATATTGCAGTGTACAGGCCCCATTTTGTTGTTGGGGTTGAAGTTATTTGAGTCAGTCTCGTACATTGTGGATATTATTTTGTAGCTAATAGGGGAGGTTTGATAATCAGACCATTTTCTAAACTTTGTAACTGATCCTTTGTGCTATAATTAATACAAAAAAAGTGCATATGGAAAATTGCCTCTAAAACACCCATTGAACAAAGACTTGCTTAAAACTTAAGCCCTATTCCATATAATTTTTTAGGGTGGATTACAATGGCTTTTTAGGTTTTCATTTAAATTTGTCAAATTTTGAACTTCATGAACTTCAAAATTCCAAAAATAAAATTGTTATTAAAATTCTAATAAATGAATACTGTGGCCTAATCCATTGTCAATGTATTCAATGTTGATCAAGTTAAATATTATAGAAATGCACCTATATTATACAATATATAATCATAAGATGATCTTTTTTGTAAAATTTCACAAAAAGAATCTCATCCATCAAATTAATGTTTTCCAAATTATCTCATTCACTATTAACCAAAAAAATTATCTTTATCTGTTTATAAAAAAAATTATCTTTAATTATTTACCAAAACAATTTATCTTTACCGGTTTACAATAAATGCCCTAATATTTATAATTAAGAAAGCATTTCTAACATTAAAACACCATCCAAGAAAAAAAAAATATTTTTTTATATAGTTTATACAAAAAGAGAAAGCGGGAGGCAGAGCCTCAACCGCCAAACTGTGAAACCAGAGAGAGTAATATATACATTTATCTCCTAATCAAATCAAAATAAGGGGACGCAACAGAGTATATCACTATTGGAGAACCTCATCCTGGTCCTCCAGCCATGTAGTCCAGCCTTGTACTCCTTCCATCCATACCACCTTCTTTCTTGCAAGGATTTGGGAGCACATCTCTATTCTGTTGAAGGGAGGAGGCCTGCTATCCTGTAGATCCTTTATCAGCTTCTTTACTGCCTTATCAAAGGAGGTTTGATTTTCTGCAAGCCTAGCCCATTCATAACCATCTTGCATCTCATAAACAAACATGGTTGCTCTGCCATCTTTGAGGAATCGCAAGAGTTTATTTCTATCAATGTTCATCAGAAAGCAAACCTGCACAGCAATTTTGTAAAGTGTGAGTTTTTAAAAAAACTCAGTACATTCCCTTGTATTACCTTGAAACTTCTCCTCATTCCTAAGTTTCCAAATAAACCAAAGAATGTAAGAAGATAGAATTTGCCAAACTAGATTCGTATCCTTCCTCAATCCTTGAATAAAACCAGTAACTATATCAAGAGTGTAGACATATTATGTAATAGAAATTCCAAACAGTAACCAGATTTCTCTAGCAAAAGGGAAGTCAAAGAAAATGTGGCGCGTGGTCTCAGGTTTTCTGCAAACACAACACCGATCATATGCAACCGATTTATTCCTAATAGGTAGTCTGTCCAATATAAGTTGCCATCTGAAGCATTTGATCTTAGGGGGGATGGGGGATCGCCAAAGCTTCTCAAAGGTTTTCTTCCAAGTGTGGGGGGGATGGTTGACGTACCACAGAGTGTTGATATGTTCGATCACCGAGGTATCACTATTGAGCAGGGTATAGATAGACTTGGCTTTGATCTTGGGGAGGGTGGAGCCATCCTTCCAAAGGAATGTAAGGTACCTATGGGCGTCTACTTGTGTGTTCTTAGGGAGATTAAAGGGAGTGCATGCATTTTTAATCATGTTGTAGGTCCTCTTATGTGATGCAGGGAGATCATACTTAGTGCTAAGAGCCTCCCAGTTGATAAGGTCATCATGTTCTAAGATATCCATAATATACTTGATTCCTTTATTATGCCAGTGCTTAGCAGAGCAACCTTGGGTTAATGCAAGGGGTTTAGAGTTATGAAGTAGGTTCCACCATATTGACCTTTCACCATGGAGGGTATTGTCACAGTTAATGCTAGAGTTGTTAATAAGACCATGCACATGCTCCCAGGCTTTCTAGATGGATTTAAACACCCAGGTACCTTGGATAGACACAAGGAAACCGCCTACAATCAAGTCACTGATCGGGAGGGCTTTCCAGGATTTGGCAAATTTGGGAACACCATTTTGTATGTTGCTTCTGATGAGGATTTTCCAAGGTTCTTGTCCTTCCAGTGAGTGAAATATCCACTTGGCTGCGAGGGAGATTCCTTGCAGCCTAAGATCCTTGAGGCCCACCCCACCAAGTTTTTTGTCTAAGTGGCACCAAGTCCATTTGACCGCGTGAGCTTTTCTTTTACCCTTGCCATCAAACCATAGGAATCGTCTGATAGCCTTTTGGATTTCAAAGACTTGGTAGTTGCTGAACATCCACACAGAGAAGTAGTATATGCTGTAGGAAGAAAGGATTTTTTGGCAGACTTGAATCCTGCCAGCAAGGGAGAGGACCCTATTGTCCCACTTGTTGAGTTTAGTGTCTATTTTTCCCTTCACCCAACTCCACATGTCTCTAAGAGAGGGAGATACAGAAAAGGGGATACCAAGGTATCTGACTAATTTATTTGGTCCTCCCCATGCATATCCAAACTGGTGCAGCCAGTCCGGAGGGTTATCTTTCCACCCAAGTAGAATGGATTTGGTGCTAGAAATCTAGGCTCCAGATGCTCTACCAAAGATGTCAAGTTTTTGATTAAGGGAATCAATATTGTGCCTTGAGAGCTTCAGGAACAGCGAGGTATCATCGACAAACTGGATGTTGATCAATTCAGAGTCATCCGGCATAGTAATGCCTTGGACTCTGGGGGATAGGGTGTCATCTCTAAGGAGATAGTATAGGGCATCTGATGCAATGACAAATAGAGTAGGGGCAAGGGGGCAGCTCTGCCTAATTGATCTAGACAGAGGGATAGGCTGGGAGAGAGTCCCATTGACTTCAATTAGGGCGGACGCGTCCTTGAGGAGGATCCGAACATAATCATAGAACTCGCTAAGGAAGCCAAAGGCGGAGAGCATCATGAGGATGAAGTCCCATTCCACCCTGTTGTAAGCTTTCTCAAAGTCGACAAGGAACATGGCAGCATCTTGGTTCGAGGTTCTGGCCCATTCCATGGATTCCCAACTAGTTACAAGATTCTCCAAGATATATCTGCCTTTAATGAATCCTGTTTGGGTAGAGCAGATGAATTTGGGAAGGATCTTCTCAAGGCGAGAGGCTAAGGCTTTGGCTAGGATTTTGTAGGAGACATTGAGGAGGGTGATTGGCCTCCAATTTTTAATTAGGGCTTTGTCCCCCTCTTTTGGAATAAGCTTAATAATACCCCTATTTAGGAACTCCCCCAGGGTGCCAGTGTCAAGGGATTCATTGTATATATCATAGAGGTCATTAGAAATCTAGTCAATGTTGGTTTTGTAGAATTCAGCAGGAAGTCCATCGGGGCCTGGGGCCTTGTTATCCTTGAGAGCCTTAATGGCATCCTTAATTTCTTTCACAGTTATCCTAGCTTTGAGGAGGAGAGCTTCGTCCTTAGAGATTCTATTAGGAATAATGGTCCTACACTTGGTACGGGCATCTATTGAGGCCTCATTATCCTCCGAGGTAAATAGAGTCTTGTAAAACACTTCAAAGGCTTCTTTGATATCATTCACATCCAAGAGTTCCTTATCATCTACCATTATTCTGTCTATTTTTTCTCTAGTCTGTTTTTGCTTGAGTAGATTAAAGAATATCTTGGAGCCCTTATCACCAAATTGGAGCCAGTGGTTACAGGCTCTGATGAAAGCACCTCTAATTTTAACCTACTGGTGTTTTCTAAGGATATTTCTAGCCTTGGAGACCTGATTGGCCAAGGTAGGGGAAGAGGGCTGCAATTGAATTTCTTGTTCCAGGGAGTGAAGCCGAAGAGTAAGGGTTTTTTCTAGGTATCTAAAGTCCTTAGCTTTTTTCTAGCCAATGGTTTGGAGTAGTTTCTGCCAGGAGGAAATGTTCCTCTTCCATCTGAGAATGTGGGATTGGGGGAGATGTGGTTGCAGATTGAAGAGTCTAACTATTTTGATGGCATTTAGGACTTCCTCATCTTGCAGCAAGGAAGTGTTAAGTAAAAATTTCTTATTGCGAGGGTGGCTAGGGGTGATGGAGTTCCTGATGTTAATGATGGCTAAGATGGGGAAGTGATCAGAGAGGGTAGTTGGTAAGACTGCAACCGCATTCCCAAACTGATTGGGAGAAAAGGAGAAGAAGTCCTTATTAGCATAGAATCTATCTAGCCTAGAGTAGATTCTATTAGTGTTTTGTTGAAAGTTGCACCAAGTGTACCATAGGTTAGGGGTATCAGGTTTGGTGCCTTCCAAGGGGTCAAATAACGACAGATGTTGTTTAAACCTATCCCAGTGCGGTCTTTCTGAGGTTTCCCATTCAAATGGAACTCCCCCAGCCTTGTCATCCTAGCATTCAGTCATGTTAAAGTCTCCAGCCATGACCCAGGGGATATTTGGGAGGGATGTTAGCCAATTCCAGATGGATATTCTTTCCTTGTAATCGTTAGATGCATATATGGAGCATATGCCAAAGCAAGTTCCTTTAACATCTAATGTAACCCAAGCCACTTTATTACAGGGGGAGGTTCCTTTATCCTTGAGGTACATTGTCCATTTAGGGGCAATAATGAGGCCAACTCCTCCCTTTCCTCTCGGGTGGTTGGTACATATTTTGATTGCATCTCTCCAAATGAAGTCAAGTGTGGTGTCAAGATAGAATCCAACAGATTTAAGTTCTTATAACATCAAAAAATCTAAATTTTTATGGTAATCCAGAAATCTTTTAATAACAAATTTCCTGTCAGGCGACTCAAGGCCTCGAATGTTCCATGACATGTACTTCATTAAAGTGGAGGATTTAAGAGGGATTGGTAGGGAGACCATGTTGATCTCCAGGCTTCTTCTTATTTTTAGAGCCCACAAGTCTACCTTTCTTTTTATTTAAGGAATATCCTTTCATAAGGTCCTCATCGTCTTCACTGTTTTCGGGAGGCTCAACTCTAATATCTGAATTTCCTCCTATGTCGAACCCAGATATCTGGGAGCCTGGAAAGCCAAGGAGCATCATGCTAGATCTAATTTCTTCTAGACCCTTATTGGCATAAATAACTTCTATAATATGATTGTCCTCTAGTTCTTTGAGCGTAGATGCAGTCGAGGGGTTGATGGTGCTAGTATCAGTAACAAGTCCTGCAAGTGTAGAGGAGACCGATTGTTTGGGGGTTCTGGATCTGAGGATCATTGTAGGGTTATAGGGTTATCACTAACGCTAGCATCATCAGCGCCACGATTAGGGTTTTTCAGATTCTTGACCATATTCTTAACCACAGAATTGATAGGGGTTTGTGCAGGGTCCTGGGGTTTATGATTAGAGTCCAATTGGTTGGTAATTGAGTGGCTATGGTTCAAGGCATTATGCTGGGTAGTTTTACGTCTTCGTTTTCTAGAGGTAACAAGTTGAAAGCAATCGAAGGGCGATTCTACAAGTTCTACTGGAGGGTCGAAAACATGGATGAGGGGTTCAGGGGCCATAGGTGGGTGGTCATGATTCAGTGGGTTTAGACCATCAGGATTGGAACCAGGAGCCGTGGTCACCACGTCAGCAGAGTGAAGAGGAGGAGAATTTAGGTCATTAATGTTTTTAGGGTTTACAGAGGTCTCAGCTGAATTATTCTTTTGTTTCCTACGATTAATAATTGGGCAGTTTTTACGAATATGCCCTTCTTTCTTGCAGAGAAAACATGTATTCAACCCACCAAGCATTTCAACCGGGCAGACGAATGTGTCTCCATTAATATTTAGGTTTAAAGATGGTGGGATGTCGATTTCGGGTTTAATTGAGACCAACATTCTTGCATCAAGGTTGGGTACTAGCCTAGCAGTTTCATCAATCCGAATTGTTTTGCCAAATGGTTCCATCAATTGGGGAAGAAAATGCCACAGAAAGGGAGGGACATCTTTGGGGATGACCCATCTCGAAGAGGATAGTGCGAGGACTTCCTCATTAACCGCCTCCGGAGACCAGGATAGGGCTCGAAAGGAGGTATTCCCGACCGTCCAGTACTGGCGTTTAAGTGCTTCCAATTGGGTTTCATGCGAGTTGAAAAAAATGAGGAAAAGACCTCTATGTATTTGCCTACAGAACGTGATTTTAAGCCCTAATTTAAGATTCCATAGATTATGAAACCAATCATCTACGAATTTCCTAGGTGGGCATTTTTGAGCATCAACACAGGCAAAAAAGATAGCAGTGTCACATAACCTAAGCTTTTATGAGGCAATTTCATTCAACATTTCAATATTTGGCGAAATGCAGAAGGAGTCCGAGGAAATGCAAGGGCACTTACCGTCCTTACTGGGTCCTTCGTCTGTAGGAGCCTTAAGGAATTGCGCCGACGAGTGGACTCCATTCGCAGGCGGGGCGACGGTCTCAACGAAAGTCTTTTTTAGGGTTGGGTTTGTTTGCGACGTGGGTTTAGAACTATTAATGGTATCTCCGTCTGACTCAGGCTCCATTGGAGACCAGGGTTAGGGTCGCGCAGGATGAGCAAATGGGTGGTGGAGTTAACCGGGTAGGAAATGTGAACCGGGTGGAGGAGCTTAACTCCTCCACGTAGATGCCAAGGTACCCACGTCAGCACCTGAGTGCCTCGATGCTGCTTCCACCTTCAGGGAGAGATCGCGGTCGAAAAAACACAGACCTAGAAAAAATATTTTAATAATAACTCTTTACTTTTTAAATTCTATTTTTTTTAATTTAAAATAATTTTTTTTAATTTGAAGAAACAAATTGATTTATTGTAATTTATATTTTATTTATATTTTTATAAATTTTTAAAATCTTTTAAAGCTATGAGATTTCCACAATCCATTTTGCATCTTTCATGTCTTGGGAATTCTTTTCATCCTGATGATGAATCACGGAGTGTGATTCGAAACGTTGATGGAAAAATATACACACAATCGAATCCAGAAAAAAATACACTAGAAATTTTAAAATCTTATTAAATTATTAAAAAATATATTTTTAATTTTTTTATAGATCAAATAATACTAGATAATATTTACAGATTTGAATGACTTTATTTCTTTTAATTCTATTTTTTTCATATACACCTACAAATAGTTTTAAATAAACTCTAACCAATTATCAACTATATATATACTTCATTCATTCCTGGTGAGGTAGATCATAGATCACACATTGGAAACTAGAGAGAAATAAGGAATGCAACCTTTAAGACAATTAGATAGATGACACCTTTTCTTTTAATGAAATTTATATAAGGGTTTGAAACTTTTATTATGCTGAGAGGCATCTACAATGACATACAAATAGTCGTAAACAAAAAATTGACATGTAAATGCATGCATGTTTCAGTTTCTCTATAAATATTATTTTATTACTCTGAATAAAATAGAATCATTGCCACTTGTCTATTTGAAACTATTACATCTTTAATGAGAGTGAAAGAGCACAACATTATTCAGCTTCATGTCATTTTTGACAACTGATAAACATGCAAGACAATTATATGATATCTCTCGACATTATTTTACCTATATTTTTTTTTTTGAATATAAATATACTAATTTTTAATAATAGACAAATTTGATGTAGGTTTCATATATATATATATAATGAAACAATTTTATGGAACCCATTAATAAAGAGGGTTGCTATTATATAAACTTACTTATTCTAGCTCAATTGTAGCCACTGTTTCGATTACTCTAGCATGTTAATTAATTGGAAGGGGGCTAAAGCTAGGCTGGTTGTTTCTCAAAATATATATATGCATGTGTTAAAAAGTCATCCATCAAGAAGCAAACTCTTTAAAATGTGTTCTGATAAAATTTGATACTTTGATGACTTTTACAGATTATGACTTTAAATTTAAAAATATTTAGATTTATATAATGTAAAACTAATCTGATTTCTTCTGGAAATCAAAAAACTAAGTACATCATTTTGGATATGCATATGTGAGAACAGTGCATGGTCTGAGATTGCTCTGGATGTTTTTGATCCATATATTGATGTCTATGTTTTGGGTAGGGTTACATAATAGTACAATAGGAGAGGATTCATTGGAAAGATATACAGGAATTTGATGGCATACATTTCGTTGACAATACTCTACCTGGACTCCTGCGACAACTCATTCCTACGGTTTGTGTTGTGTTGTTCTTGTCTGCGGTGGTGATGTTGGCTGAATCCATGGCTGCCAAATACAATTGATAAAATGTATTCAAAATATTAAAAAAAACTAAATTGTCTTTTTTTATTTTTCTATTCTTTAAAATATGAAAAACTGTTCTATTTTTATTATCTTTTCTATTTTAATTGGACTTTAGTTAAATTTGTATAGATAAAAGACGATGTCATTCTCTTTTACTTATAAATTTAAACTAGCTCCTTGTATCTAGAGGAGGTTCTTATAAATTTAATATTTGATAGCTTTTAGATTTAAATGTGCAAGCCAAATTTTTCAATGGAACATTATTTCTCTTTTCAAATTTATTCATTTTGATAATGGTTCAGGGAACATGATTTGAAATTTTGATGAAAAAATTGATAATATACATCAACATTGAAAATATAACATGAGTAATGTAGATATATAATTTTATAATATAATAATAGTTAGAAATTTTTTTTTTGATTGATATAATAGTTAGAAAAATTAATAATTGATAAAATGTTAATTAAAATATTATATATAATAATAATAAATAATATATTGTATTTAAAAATAATAATTTTATGAATAAAATAGTATATATTTTTTAATTATTATTTTTCTTTAAAAATTTAGATTCAACCAGCTAAATTCTAAGATTTAAATAAAAAAAGGTATGTTGTCCCCTAAAAAACATTAAGCTTAAATTAAAACTACTTTTGATAGATTTTGGACTATTAAAATACTCACTTGTTAAAAAAATATTAAAATAAAAAACAAGTGCCACATAGTGACTACTAGTTGCCTTGTTTTTAGTATAGTTTGTAAGTTTATTTTTTATATTTTTATAGTTCTTAGGGTTCTAGGTTTTAAACATCTCAAGTAAATAGTGTTAGAGTAGATGATTTTTAATATTTTTAAGTAATTAATTTATTTGTAAGTAATATATAAATTTATATTTATTACTAAATATTAATATTATTTGTTTAATTTATTATTAAATTCATCAATTCAATATTATTGTTTAAATGATTCTAAAAATTAAATTCTCCACTCTATTTATTTTATTTTAAAAACAATTATCTACTCAAAGAGATCAATTATTTTCTTGAAAATATTAATTAATATTATATTTATTAATATTCTAAAAACTAAAATGTAAATCCTATTCATTTTATTTTAAAAAATTACATAAGAGGTTTTAATTTTCATTATATCATTTAATAATAAATACAATATAATGAAAAAAAAAATTAAACTATAAACTTGTGTCACCATTGATATATAATATACTATAATTTTTATATATTCAAATATACTAATAATTAAAAAGGCATTATTTGTCATTACTTAATTTAGTTGTTTACTTGTTTCACATTTGTTGATGTAATTCTATGTCAAATGGTTATGTACTTTAATTTGATTTTAGCATATGATCTCTTCATTAAAAAGAGATTATTTGTAATTACTTAATTTAGAAATATAATATGTAAATTGCATGAAGTAGAAGTATATTTTGTTATCAAGTAAATTTTCAATATGAATTTTTATTTAATACCAAACTACTGATATGCTTGGGTATTGAGCTACGAGAAAAAAATGAATGATTAATTTGGTTGCCCTCATTGTGATATGTTTTAATTGACAAATTTTTATATTATAAATTTTTGTTTTATTGCGATTTGGAAGCAACTTCAAAAATTAATCGGTACCTAGATTCCCGCCTAAATGGTTGTCACGAACATTATTTGTTTAAGAACATTATTTGTTTTAGATTTCCCAAAAAATCGCTTATAACAACAAAAGTTATATTGGCCAATCAAGATATAAAAAAATAATTTTTATAATATGTAAACTTAAAAATTGCACAAGTAACTTTAGAAAATAAAAATATTTTTAAAAACAAAAATAAAACCTTGTTTGTAATTGGTTCAAATTAAATTTTTTAATAACTAGTTAACTGTAAAAAAGAAAAACTCATTACAATAGTATTTGCCTATGGTAAGTACTAACAAGAGGGCCAAATGGGAGAAAATGGGGCCAAATTTTTGAGAAAACATGTCATGCCATTTTGACTTTAATTTTATCTAAGAAAAAATACATAAAATAATTGTTAAAAATAGCTACTAAAAATATAATTTATATTAAACAAAATATTATATTATATATATATATATATATATATATATATATATATATATATATATATATATATATATATATATATATATATATATATATATATATATGTATATATATATGAATAATAAATCATAATAATAATTTTCTAATATCATATAAAAATGATTTAATTAAATTATTAAATTTTAAAAAAAATTGGTTTTATATAATTAATTTTTATACATATAATTTTAAAATAAAATATATTTTAACACGCACTTATCTTTTAACATAAAACTAACTTACATTATAAATTTTAAACACATAATTAATAAATTTTGATTTTGAATTAATAATTTTCTTTTGAATTAATAATTCTAAAATACAACATTCATAAAGTTTCTTAAAAAACAATTATTTTTATTATTCTATTTTATTCATTTATTAATTATTTTAATATCTTATAATATTATTTAAGTTTAACATATATATTTTTTAGAATAAAGTAGACTAATATAATAATTATTAAAAATTTCATAAATCTATTTAATATATTAATTTATAAATTATTATTTTTTATTAAAAATATAATATAAATATAACTTAAATTGAAAAAAAAAAAAATTATCAAATAGAAGGCTATCGTGGATGAGACAATGAGATAAAGATGTTTAATCAATTTTTACTATCATATTGACCTGTACGCACAATGTGGAAGCAAGAAAGACACATAACTCATTTATCACTCCTAATTAATCCATCCAATACGATAATAAGCCTACACTGCTTTGTGATTATTGAAATGAGATTTTCAATATTTTTTTCCACGTTATACATGCAGAATAGAATGGTTATAGAATATCAATTAATCCATCCAATATGATATTAAGTGCAATCTAGTTTGTTACTAATACCTTCAGGAGTATATATGTGTGTCCGTCCATACAAAGAACGTATATATATATATTCGTCGTTTTTAATATTCTTCCCTCTACACTATGCACTTGACCAATGTGCATAGGCTTCTTCGTCAACTTCAATCGGCAGAGGAGGGCGAACAACCACTAAGGGATAGGGGTTAGGGGTTCTAACTATTGAAAACAACTTAAATCGCTCCATACCTCTATACTAGTAAACTCTGCCTGTTACACCTGCACACTTGTAGACAACCATCAACAACGACTACGAATTCAACACATTCACTACAGTTTCAATCGCCATATATATTTTCATGTTTGCCTTCACATTGCATATACAATATTTTCAATTCCGTTATCATTATCAATCATCTTTTATATACTAAATAACTCTTCTAGTCATGTTTATAAATCTCAGTAAACTCATATGACCTTAATTCAATTGCAAAGGTTTTAAATCATTTTGTTGTAAAGGATTGTTTCCAGTCTGCCCTAAAGAGCTTATGCTATTTTGCTGAAGACCATTAATATTATTATTACTACCCTGTTCGAAATAAGTCTGCTGGAGGACACCTACATTATGCTATTGTGTTGCATTGCAGTTCGATTAGTTTGCAGTGTTGTTTGCACACCAGATTTCTGCAACCGTGTTTGGTTGCACTGATGTTGCAGAAGCCTGTAAGTTAATCCGTTGCAGAAGCCTGTAAGTTCATCTGTTGCAACTGAGGTATTAGAATTTGTGATTGTGGCCGCATAGAATGCAAATGGCTAATGGAGTGAGGCAGGAAATGCTCATGTACCTGTTCATGTTGCAGGGCATGTTTTCCTGGCTTAAATGAGCTTAGAACACTTTGAATTTGCTTCTCAACAGCATCGATCTTGTCTTCTGGTAAGCCAGGTGGAATATTGATCTTTGAAACTTGAAAATATTGCATCATACGATGAACTTTGGTTCTATACAGCTTTAGCTTTTCAAGCTGATCGGCTGCCACAGGCTGACAAAATAACAATTTTTAAGTATTGATGCCAAAAAATTAATCATTTGCTAATGCCTTCAGACCGTTTGATTAAATTTATAGCCCAGAAAAAGTGAGTGCGGATTAAAAAAGGTAAATCTACCTGCTGACATTTTATAGTAAGCCTTTGGAGTAATTCTGTTAGGTCAGGAAAATACATATCCTTCAGCCTTTGCAGCTGCATGAAAAACGCATCACCATTTGTATCAAGATCATTGCTAGATAAAGATGTCCTGATCCTGTTTTACTAAGAAAAATGTAGTCTGCACAAAATAGCATAAAGAAGTAGTCTGCACAAAATGGGGATTATATCTGATTAATCCATCTTAGAGTCAGCTGATTTATTCCTTGGAAAAATTCAGATTCACCAGCCAAAAATGTTGATCCAATTTTCAATAATTTTTTTTCATTTAAATCACATTAAAATTCATGTTAAATTTTTTTTTAAATAAAAATAAAATAAAAAAATTTGAAAAAAATCACTATAAAAACTTGAAACCCTAAAAAAAACAAAAATACTTGTGAGCTTTTCTTATTGACCTCTGAAAATCCCCAAATAAAGGAGTGGGGGAGCAGTGGCGGTCATCAATCATCCTCAATCCTGGGGCATATGAGATAGTATTGACAAGGAATATATATATATATATTTTTTTGGTTAAATTAATAGTTGGGTAAGGCTAACTCATTATATTAATATCAAAATTTCCAATACAGCGTTTTAGAGCGAGAATAGACTGTGAATATATATTAATAGTTATATAATAAATTATAAATTAAAAATAATGTAAAATTTATAATGTATATATTTAATTTTTTAATATAAAATATAATATATATATATTTTTTTTTGAAGAAATTCAGTTTTTAGTTTGGTCTGATCTTAAAGAGATCATTTATAGTAGAGGATCTCTTTTCATGAGGCCACTTTCTTGGTTCATCATTCCTCATATTTCACTTGTTCAAACCCACAAGCTCAAGGGTCTAACAAAGACAAAAAGCAGAGGTTTAAACCTTGGTGGCTGCCTCACCAATGGAATGTTTCTACCACAATACTGAATGTCCCAAGACATATATCATATATAGATATAAGTATATGATTTATAATTTATAATTGATATAGTTAATTTTTGCTCAAACAAAGACATTCAATTCATTATGTGAGCAATATATCCAATGTGCTCCACAGAATAAATCTGAATAACAAACAAGCTTACATACTTGTAATAAAACAACCTCCAAAACATAATCATTAAAATTAAAGTCTTGTTTTACCAAATTCCTCAATATGAATATAAACAACAAAAAATATATTTTCTACAATTCATAGGTTAAACTCTATTTTATTTTCTCTTTATATCTCTATGCTATGAAAATGCACTTAATCTTTTTTAAAGTAGTTTTTGTCTTTTTTTTATAATTTTTTATGTTTTTTTAAAATCTTTTCTCCCATTTTTTTGCCAATTTTTTTAAAAAAATTATACTTTTGATTTGCCAATTTTTTCCCAAACAATTTTTGCTCTTATACAAAATAGAATAAAGAGAATTAACATCTATTGAATCATAGGTGATATATATCATATAGCAAAGGAATGTACCATTGAAACCATATCTATTATAGGGGCAAGCTAACATAAATAAAAATGACAGACCAAATAAGATAACTGTAAATGTTTTCTTTAACTAATAATACACAATTTAGATGATAACAGGAAGCAGATGCTAGTTTGAACGACTTGAAATTACAGACGTATCATCAGGGAAGGTTGTGGCAAATTACAGCTAAAGTGAAGTAAAGGGAAATAACAGAGTTCCCACAAGGCATCAATAAGCATTGGAAACTGTTTTCCAATAAAGAAATGGCATAGTCCCATAACTGATCCTTTTCTGTAACTGCCGCGCCCCACCTAACATTAGGGCTTTTATAAGTACGAATCCAAGCACAAAATAATATAAACATCTTAAAGTTTAGGGCCGACATAGGGTTTAAGGGCAAACAATACAGATGACAACTAAATTAATTTAAATAAATTATTTTCTGGCTGATCCCACCTTGGTTCGAGTGTCCATCTTGGGCAAGAAAAAATTCACAGAAGAAAGAGAGCAGATCATTGGAACAGATTTCATAAGGAGCTATTTCAGATTCTTGTGCATACACTAAATAATCAATTGCAGGTCTAATAGTTAAATTGATCAAGAGCAAACTGGAACAGACCCTAGTGCATACAAAGAGCAGATTGATAGCCGCAATCAGGCCATAAGATCATATCAGAGTTTGCTATTTATTACAGGCAGTAGTATTCTCGTTTTCCTTGTGGCATGCATGAATATATGTGCTGATATGTATACTTGATGTATGGTTGTAATGTGTGTATAATGATGTATTGGCTGTATAATCTTTAATAAATGGATATAGGCAATAAGGTGCAATATTTAGACTCTTAATTCAATTGTCAAATCACTACAACCAACCATGTTGAGGTTAGTGAAGGAGCACAGGGAGGGGAAACAATAATTAGGTCCTCTTCTAAGCACACCACTTAATGCTGGTGATTGATAGTCGCATGAGGCCAAGCAGGTGCAAGGAGTGTCCCACCCTTGGGCTTAGAAGGAAGGATGTTCCAAACACCCTATTGTAGTTTCCCCCAAAACCTCTACCATGGTTGACTATTGGATTAAGGAACCCTAGTCATAGGGAGGAGAATAAGGGTGGCAAGAAGAGGAGGAATTGCATAAGATTCCTCACTAGATACACCCCCTCATATGGATTGTAGAAAGCCACATGAGGCGATGAGGGATGGTATATATCTGCTCTTAAGCCTAGGGTAGAAGATTGTCTTGGACACCCTATAATATAAGGAGGGAGAACGGCTATAGGATTCTTCACTAGGTACACCACCTCATATGGATGGTGGAAAGCCACATGAGCCCAAGAGGGATGGTATATCTGCTTTTGGGCCTAGGGTTAAGCGTTGTTTCGAACACCCTATCATGCCTCCTTATCCTAACTCCTCTATTATTGAATTCCATTAATGAATTAGATATATCATATGATTGAGTTAATGTTCATAACCCTAGTAGGAAAGATCTATTTTATGGATTATGCTTCAATGATTGCCTAACATGGTTGCAGGGACTCAATCGAGATCTATCTTGTTCCACAATTTAAGTCGGTAAATGATACCACTAACTCTATTTCATTTCTTGTTTTACTTGGAATTGTGATTTTAGGTCAAAAACTATGACATTTACAAAAAGGGACATTACAATTGGTATTAAAACCTTGATCCTACCAGCTTGCAAGGTAAAAATAAATCAATGGATGCATTCTAGTCAATGAGAAGGGATCTAACAATATGTGTATTTGCATTTATGCTTTGTATTTGCAATATGTCTGCACTAGGAGTGTCTATGATTGTTGTAAACATATTCCTATCATCATGAGATTTCATTTTTGGTTGATCTAGACTATGAGAATAACTAGAGCAAACCAAAAGATACGACTTTATTTAGAAAAAAACATTGCATTTAAGGTCATAGATATATCTCATGCTTCTAATCCTCATATTAATATAAACTTTGGATCACATTATTGAAAATTACTAGGACACCCCACCTAGGAGTAAAGACAAAACATATCTTGGTTCAAATTTGCAAGTTGAGTTAATATTAGAATTGCGTAGCAAAAGCTAATTATATCCTAGGGAGGATCTAAGGATGACAATCTCCAAAGGTTAGTTTAGGGACCCCACATTGAAAGGATTTAGATAAGTTGACATTGCTTGAGGACAAGAATTTCAGGAAGGGCGAACTGTCATGCCCCACATAAGGTTAGGGCTTTATAAGTACAAATCCCAACACTAAATATAATAAACATCTAAAGGTTTAGGGTAGACCTAGGGTTCAAAGGCAAACAATAAATATGATCAATAATTATGGGCTGACCTCCCTAACCTAGGTATTCAAATAGGGCATGCAAACAAAATTAAACAAATTCATTGTCGGGGCCGACCTCTCCTAGCATTGGTGTACACCTTTTGAAAAGGAATTTTAATTAATTTAAATAAATTATTTTTTGGTCGACCCTCCCTTGGTTCTAGCACCCATTTGCGCAAGCAAAAATAAAATTAATTAAAAAATAAGTTTGTCGACTTGATTAGAAAAGTCACATCCTTTGGTGAAAGAGCACTCTTTAAGGGTATAAAAGGAGGGCTATTATAATTCATTTGGGCATCAATTCATTTCAACAACAATTCCTAATTAAGAGCAAATTTGCAGCAGAAAGAAAGCAAATCATTGGAGCAGATTTCATGAGGAGATTTTATATTATAAATTTGTTAAATTTTAGAGTAAAAACAATATCACAATTTAAAGTTTAATATATTAAATTGTATTTTAAAAAACCTAAATTTTAATGAGGCTTGCAATCAAGAAATTTGAGAGATATTTTGTAAGGGTTTTTTAGTGTAGAATAATCAATCCTTAGAACTTGTGCGCCTTGCAACCAAGAGTGATCGATTAGGGTTTCAGTCTCCGTGGAGGAGCTGCTTGATCCAAAATGTGGAGGAGGGTGTACGCCCTCCTCCATGTAGGTAAGCAACCCTCACTTCCTCAATTTTCTTTCCTTGTGTTTAATGCTCTCTTGTGTGTGTGCCTTGGAATTCCAGTTGTTTTGCTTGGAGTTTTTAATGTGTCAAGATGGATGGGGATCTAGATGATTGTGCATTTAATTTGGGAGGGCGTGTTGGGCTTTCAAATGCCACCACCTCGCCTAGGGCTAAAACATTTAAAGCAGCCCTCATTAATTCTTATGCATTTTCTGTTTCCGACTTTGCAAAGTTTGAAGCTAGGATTTCTTCACTTTTGGAAGGCAATGGCGACGAGGCAGGAGGAGGAGGTAAGTAGAGTGACCTTGCTCTGTCTAGTCTTTCCATTGCTCCTAATTCAGAAATGATTGATGCCCTAAATGATGAAAAATCTAAATTGAAAGATGTTGCAATTTTTCTTGCAGCCAGAGACATGGCTAATTGCCTGACTCATAAATATATGGATGAATGGCTTAAAAATGTTTGGGCTAAAAAATTAGGTTTGCATTTTTTATTCCGTAGGATTATTCAGAAAGGTATGTTTACCATTTTCTTTAATGATGCAAAGTCACAAATGACTACCGTTGAGAAGCAATTTTAGTCTATAAGAAAATTTACATTCAAGGTCCTCAAAAGATCACCTGAGGCCTTGAATGATGAAATTCTAGCCCTCTTGACTGAGGTGGATTGTGATAAAAAACCTCCCACCTCTACCATGAAATTTTATCCCCCAAATGTTAGCCTCTATTGAGACAATGCTTAGAGTGGATGACACTCATTCTTTGGTCCCAAACATGGATGCTAGGGTTCTAATTTCGATAGAGCCTAGTAAAGACCTTAGATTTGGTGAAATAAATATCGATAGAGGACCCATTGGTATGTGTAATTGAAGTCTTGGGTGGAATTAACACATGTTTCCTATGTAGAAGAGAAGGGAACATACGAAGAAATTGTGCTATTCTCGGGAAGCGTAAACCCCCCACTATTTCCAAAGGAAATTCTAGAAATACTGTTTCTAATAGCATTTCTCGTACCCCTATTTAGACCCCTCACAATCTCACAGACGGCACTCAAGGACCTGTGATGGACAGACTAAATGCCCTTAAGGAGGCGATGATTGTTGCAGTTAAAAACCCACTTGATAATCTCCCTACTCTTGAGGGAGCTGCTAAGTTTGGGAACTTTAATGTGGATCCTCTCCCTCACTTAGCCATTGCTATGTTGTTCTCGCAAATTAGGGAATCCAAAGAGGGCAATTCTAATCAGTTTGTACATCCGAAAAGTCACAAAATCAGAAGGAAAAATGCCCAACAAATCGCTATTGAGAAACTTAAGGGTTATAAGGCTTCTATAATGGAGATATCCCAATGTTCTGAGGAGCACTATCAAATTGTTCATTCCTTTGTTCCAATGGATGACAATTCTCATGTCTTGCCATCAATGGCTAGTTTGATTAAAGGAAATAGTAACTCCTTTGTCAAGTCCATTGTTAAGGGAATCGAGGAAAGGAGACTTTCTAATAAGAACTTGGACAAGGTTGCTATCCTAGATGCTCCCACGGGGGGCTCAGATCCCTTGAATTAACTAATAAATTTGACATTCTTGCTGAGCCTCAACCTGAGGTGCTTCAAGAATGCAAACGTAATGAAGTTCCCCCCCTCCGTGGTGGTATTCAAACTACCACTTCCTTCCACATTGATGGTAGTAATTCTTCTTTAAGAGGTACTCAGAACAATATTCTTGACACTGATGCATCAATTTTTTATGTTATTACTACTAATCCCCTTATTAGGAACAAGGTTTCTAATGAAGCCTAGGACCTAGCTATTATTCCCTATTACAAAACCAAGTTGAATCTCTGATGAGTTGACTAGTATTCAATCTGTGGGGTGTAATCTTGACTCTGGGTCCCTGTCTAATGACTTGATCACTAAAGAGGAGCATAACACATGTTAGGAACAGGTTAAGGACTCAAAAAAATGAAGAATATGAAATCTTGATTCCTATTGGGAATGGTTTGTTTACCAAGGTTAGAAGAAATAGGGGAAGGCCTAAAGGAAAATAATCTCCCCTGCCTAAGAAGAAAGATACTAAGTAGACAAACCAAGGGCTACTCATCGATATTTATTTCAACAAATCTAGGAAGGTCTTTACTAGGCTTTATTGAAATTAGAACCCCAGTGTCCATGTGTGGGACCAAAGAATAAGTGTTATCCATTCTAAGTACTCTCCCAATAGAGGCTAACATTTGGGGGATAAAATTCCATAGCAAAGGTGAGCGGTTTTTTATCACAATCCACCTCGAGTAAGAGGGGGCCAAAATTTCATCATTCACGACTTCAGGTGACCATTTGAGAACCTTGAATGTACATTTCCCTATAGATAAGAATTGCTTCTCAATGACAACCATCTATGACTTCGCATCATTAAAGAAAATAATAAACATACCTCTCTGAATCATCCTACAGAATGAAAAATGCAACCCTAATTTTTTAAACCAAACATTTTTAAGCCATTCATCCATATATTTACGGGTCGGGCAACTAGTCGTGTTCACAACCGCAAGAAAAATTGCAACATCTTTCAATCTAGATTTTTCATTATTTAGGGCATCAATCGTTTCCGAATAAGGAGCAAGGTTACTCTGCTTACCTCCTCTTGACTCATCGCCATTACCTTCCAAGTGCAAAGAAAACCTAGCTTCAAACTTCACAGAGTCGGAAGCAAAAAATGCAAAAGAATTAATGAGGGCCACTTTAAATGTTTTAGCCCTAGCTGAGGTGGCAACATTTGAAATCCCAGCACGCCAAACTGAATCAAATGCACTGTCGTAACTCAAATGCTAAGGCACATGCACGAGAGCATTAAATGCAAAGAAAAAAAACTGAGGAAGTGAGGGCTTCTTACCTGTGTGGAGGAGGTCGTATGCCCTCCACATTCTAGGAGCAACCCCTCCACGAAGATCGAAACCCTAATTGATCACTCTTGGTTGCAAAGCGCAAAATTTCTAGGGATCAAACAATCCATATTTTGAGGCTTGCAGTCAAGAAATTTGAGATATATTTTGTAAGGGTTTTTTAGTATAGAATATTTCTCCTTAGTTTGATGAGCCTTACAATCAAGAAATTTGAGAGATTCATAGAAGATGGAACTACAAGAGTTTACTTGTCTACATTATCTCATGGTTATACTTGGTCTAAATTCAGCGTGAAAAGATCACCCTTTGTCAACGCACTAGGGGCCTCTATGCACGAGATTAATGAAGGGAAGAGAATGGAGCACCGATACCCAGTTAGTTGAAGTTGGAGTTATCCTATGGAACAAGACTGTAATCTTGATGGAAGGCCCTCTAGGATGGACCTCTTGGATTGATAATGTATATCAAATTCCTTTATATATAGCAAGTCTCTTTGCAAAGGACATTATGTATATCAGTTTTGATCGATTGCATATTGTAGCAGTGTACATGCCCCATTTTGTTGTTGGCGTTGAAGTTATTTGAGTTAGTCTCGTACATTGTGGATATTATTTTGTAGCTGATAGGGGAGGTTTGATAATCAAACCATTTTCTGAACTTTGTAACTGATCCTTTGCGCTATAATTAATACAAAAAAAGTGCACATGGAAAATTGCCTCTAAACACCCATTGAACAAAGACTTGCTTAAAACTTAAGCCCTATTCCATATAATTTTTTAGGGTGGACTACAACAACTTTTTAGGTTTTCATTTAAATTTGTCAAATTTTGAACTTCGTGAACTTCAAAATTCCAAAAATAAAAATGTTATTAAAATTCTAATAAATGAATACTGCAATTATCCTAACATTAGCTCTATTAGCCATGCATAGTTGTAAGGCCTAATCCATTGTCAATGTATTCAATGTTGATCAAGTTAAATATTATAGAAATGCACCTATATTAAACAATATATAATCATAAAATGATCTTTTTGTAAAATTTCACAAAAAGAATCTCATCCATCAAATTAATGTTTTCCAAATTATCTCATTCACTATTAACCAAAAAAATTATCTACAAATATACCTACAAATAGATTTAAATAAACTCTAGCCAATGGTCAACTATATATATACTTCATTCGTTCCTAGTGAGGTAGATCACACATTGAATATAGGAGAACTAGAGAAAAATAAGGAATGCAATAAGACAACTAGACAATTAGATAGATGACACCTTTGCTTGGAATGAAATTTATATAAGAGTTTGAAACTTTTATTATGCCAAGGGGCATCTATAATGATTACTCTAGCATGCTAATTAATTGGAAGGGGGCTAAAGCTAGACTGGTTGTTTCTCAAAATCTCACTTAAGGCATGTCCCCATGCTGTTGCTTATAGCTTATTTTGGCTAGCAACAGCTGCTCAACTTTTTAAGGAGCAATTTGTGGAGCAGGTGGACCCATGGATGGTCAAATAAGCAGCCACTGCTTATTTCTAGGCCCCCTTTTTTTTCAAAGCTTAGGGCATGTTCCCATGACCCCAATGAATATTTATCTTTGCTGCTTATTTTTAAGCAAAACATCTTAAATTTGTATTAATAGCATTAATACTAATTTGTACACTTAAAATTTGGAAAAAAAAAAAAAAGAAATAAAATCTTTAAAAAAAGAGGGAAAGAAAATTGTGGAGCCACGTGGCATTTTTGTTAATAAGCAATGCTTATTTCCAGCCCCCCTTTTGTCACTTAACAGATTAAATTTAAGCAGAAAAAATAGAGTTAAGCAACCGCATGGGAATATGATGTTATTTTCATTTTTTAAGCAGCTGCTGCTCCACTAAAATAGCGAAAGATTCCAATTTATCCTTTTCCCTTAATTAGAATTTTTCCTTCTTTGTACATGTATGTGTGTATGTGTGTGTTAAAAAGTCATCCATCAAGATGCAAACTCTTTAAAATGTGTTGTGATAAAATTTGATACTTTGATGACTTTGACAGATTATGACTATATATTTAGATTTATATAATGTAAAACTAATCTGATTTCTTCTGGAAATCAAAAAACTAAGTCCATCATTTTGGATATGCATATGTGAGAACAGTGCATGGTCTGAGATTGCTCTGGATGTTTTTGATCCATATATTGATGTCTATGTTTTGGGTAGGGTTACTGAAACCCCCATTATTTTTTTTTTTAAAACATGGTATTGGGTGACAGGTTTTTGCAATGTAAGTGCGGAAGCCTCCTACTGATGTTCATCTGCATTCTAAAGACACCCAAAGAAATCTGGGCTAAACTAGAAAATGCGTTTTTGCCAATCGTCTGAAAATTTAACATTCGTTGGCTGAATCCATGGCGTCCCTGTGCTGTCAAATACAATTGATAATATGTATTTAAAATATAAAAAAAACCTAAATTGTCCTTTTTTATTTTTCTATTCTTTAAAATATGAAAAACTGTTCTATTTTTATTATCTTTTCTATTTCAATTGGACTTTAGTTAAATTTGTATAGATAAAAGACAATGTCATTCTATTTTACAATGTTAATTAACTTATAAATTTAAAATATACAAATATTAATTTAGTGCAATTATTTTAATAAATACAAATGCAGTTATTTTATAAATAAATAATTGGATAATTAAAGTTATATTTAATGCTCATAGACATTCTACAATGACAGCAAGAGGTGGAGTGTGATTGTATTAATGTTAACTTTAATTTTTAACTTAAATTTGACAATCATTCACATGTCAAAATATTAATATTAGTTATAAACTTAAAAGATTTCAATAAAATATACCCTCATTAAAATTATAAGGTTTATATATATATATATAAACAAAGATATTCAAAAATAGTCCAGCATTTCATAATTACAATATTTCTTATTAAAATATATAAAATAAACACCATATCAAATAAAATATACCCTCATTAAAATTATAAGTTTTAGATAAATATATAAATATAAAATAAAAACAAAGATATTAAAAAATAATCCAGCATTTCATAATTACAATATTTCTTAAAAAAAAATATTGTATAATTGTATCTAAGAAAAAATAAATAATATAAATACAATATAATTTAAATATTTTATATATAGTAAATATAATTTACAATGAAATAAAATAATTTTAAGGTAAATAACAAAAAAAATAAAAATAAATTTATTTGTATATTTCATACAATAATTTATAAAAGAATATATATTTGTCCAAGGGGTTGAGCTTAGTTGGTTAAAGCATTGAGTACATTTTTTAAAGTAGATTTCTAAGTTGTGACCCTTGGTCTATGATACTTGATAAGTTTGTTAGAATTGAAAAAAGAAAAATGAATAGATTGAGATATCTACATATCTCTTCTATGCTCTCTTCTCTCTTTTGTATTCTTATATTTCTTTCTCTATCTCCATATCTCCCTCTTTTTTCTCCTTTCCATTTTCTCTTCTCTCTTTTTTATTCTTATATTTCTTTGTCTATCTTCTTATCTCCCTCCTTTTGCTCTGTTTCAATTTTCTTAGAATGAAATATATCAAGAAAGTGAGTCAATCTTAAAAACTTAGCATTCCAATGTATATAAATAAAAATGGATACAAAAATTAGGTTAATCTTATTTCTATTATAAATTATAATTAAACTAATTTTTACATATATCATAAAATAATTGTAATAGTTTTATTATTTTTTTAAATTGAAAGGTAATTAAAATTTGATTGTAAAATAATTTAATTTAATTTTACTAAATTTAAAAATTGAAAGATAATTTAAATTATTTAAAGTGATTAATAATATTACTTTTTCTAATTTAATTTTTTTTTGTATTTCATACAATTTAACTTATATAAAATATTATTAAATTTGATTGTACATAATTTAATTATATAAAAGTATTAAATTGTAACTTTAAATTTCACACACACATATAAGATGTAAGCTTTATTATCAAACTTTATTTATTGTAGAAAATTAATTTTACATTTCATTTTAATTAATAAAATATATATAAATATAAAATAAAATAAAAGGATAACAAAAATTATGCACATTAAAAAGATATAGGTTTGAAATTCATTTTAATTATTTATACCTTTATATGAAACTCTGAAATAAAACATATAATTAAAAGCTATTAGAACTGATATAATGAAAAATTATTTATGTTATTAAAAACATATTATTTAAAAAAATATATTTTGTTGTTTTATTTTAATTTATATTATTGATTTGTAAACTAGGATGTTAAAGTTTTCCAAAACTTAATCCAATTATAGATTTAAATCCATGATCGCAATAGTAATGCGTGATTATTTATTTTAACCGTTGAGATTACTAAAACCGAGTTATGCTTCTTATACACTTTAAAAAAGCTATCTATAATAACATTCATGAGAGAACATTAAATTGAATGAAATGAGAGAACAAGAAAGAGATGGAAGAGAGACGCAAACAATTTGATAATGGAGTCCGTCCTTGAGGACTACGTCTCAAGGTCCTCTTCTCAATTCAGGGATCACTTTATTAATGTCGCCAGGTAAAAACATGCCTTGTTACAACATCCAAGCTTTAAACTTCATTCACAGTCTCTTTCTCCGCACTTGAAGATAACGTCTTTGTGCTTACAAAAGACTCTCTCACAATTTCCTCTTTTCTTCAGAATTTTCTCTCCACTTGGGAATCACCTTGGAATGCCTTCAAATAAGCCTTCTACCCCCTTTAAATACAAAAATTTAGGCCTAATAAGGCTTAAAATAATAATGATAAGGTATAACTCCTTTACATTTTATTTGGAGCCTTTACCAAATTTAAATTTGGCCCCACGCATGAATTTGGGGTTGGTTCTAACCATAAAAGGTTATTTGTTAACAATTTGGGTTTAAACAACATATAAAAACAACATTCACCATTACAATATTTAAAGTTTTTAATAGCACAATGGTTGTAATAGACTATGATCAATTATAAATTAAATTTTAACCTTTCTCTTTCTTAAATCTTTCTCTCCCCTACTCTCTTTTGCTATCCCTATTTAATTGGGGTTAGGACTAGTTTTAGTCTTCAACAAGAGTTAGAGTTAGTGTTATTTATGTTTCATTCAATTTTGATCTAAGTTATAGACTATGAAGAGTGACAAGTAGAGTTTAAATGATTCAACAAATAAACACAAAGAAATAATGCAATAATTCAACATAAGTGTGTGAAAATGGAGAGCCAAATGGGGGTCGAAAGTGGTCATTTTTTATCTTGCAATCACGAAAACTTGATCTCAAATAAGTAAAGAAATATACTCATGCTCAAAATTTCAAGATGGAATTAGAACAAGTTTACTAGTGCTCAAAATCTAATTTCTAAGCTACTACATTTTTGTAAATGGTGGGTATTAAGAAGGTCAAATAGGGATAGTGTATTGTCCCTAGCAAATATTAATGCTAGTATTCTTTAAGTCCTCTACAAGTATATATTTTAAGAGGCATTCTCTAATACCATGCGATATCCCAACTAAACATTTTAAGGAAAATATTTAATAGATTTAATATTCTTTACCAAAACTTATAAACCCTAAGTTTTTATCACTTTTCTCATTTAGCTTTGATAGAATTTATTATTTAAATTATTTACACAAGATTAGCAGAAACCTACAAATTTATATCCACATTTTCCTAATAACATTAATATCACATATTAAATTCACAAATAAGACAACTAACATATTTAGGGTTTTAACAAGATTTAACAAAGTAATCAATGTTTACATCAACCCACTAGTAGCGATTACCCATAATGAAATCAAGTTCTTGAGGATGTAAAATTAAACGTAAAGCTTTCCATATATTAAAAAGTTTAAAATTCATTATAATACATCGCTATAATAATAATAAATTATTAGAATATAACACCTTTAATAATAACAAGAATAACAGTTGCTCAACTATAATAACAAACTATAACTATACTCCTTTGTCTACAAGAACATTGTAATAACAACACAAAGCTGTAGGGATCTATACTAATTTGTTGCTGATCACATAGACGCAATGGGTTTGAGATGCACCACCACAACATCTCTAATACAATCTATGGGTGAGATCACTCCTTAAACCAAGAGGATTTTCATCCATTGGCACATGACCTCTTCAAGGTTCCCATCCTCAAATTTGGACATTTGAACACAAGTGCTCAAAATAATTTTCCAATTTAGGTTTTTTTTTTTTTCTAAATCATAATTATCCTTTTCTTCAAACCTTAAATCCTTAATATCCATATAAATAATATCAAATATTGCATAACCTTGACATTTCATCGCTTTTTGTTGCTCTGGCCTTGCAGGTGGGAAAGTCGGTGGAGGAAGTGCAACAAGTTTCTTCCTTGGCGTTGAGACCCAAATGGGCGGGTGGCTTCCAGGAAGTGGTGGCCCGTGCTGTCATTGGCGAGGGGCTGAAGTTGGTGGAAGGCCCACGGAGGAGGATTGGGGTGGATGTGGGGGCGCTGCAGCCCTTTGTCATCTGGTCGGCTTACCAGTCGGTTGCACTGCAGGTGGAAGACACAAGGATAGGTTGGGGCCAGATTGTGGAGTTTGTGCATAAACTGGGGCCGACTGAACAAGTGAAGATTCATGGCAAGGTGACCCCCATCTAGTCTGAGGCCCCTCTGGATGCGGATGGGAGGCCTTTGGTTCATCACCAGATTCCAAAGAAATAGGTGAAGGTGGTGGAGCGTGGGTCTTTGTGTGGTAGTAGGCCAGGAATAGTGCCAGGTGGAGGGAGCATGTCGCAGGAGGCAGGACACAGCATGGGTATCCCCAATTTTTCAAGAGAAAAGGCATTGGGGTGGTTTAGTTGATAGGTTCTATGGGACGTTAGGGGCCTCTTTGGTGTGTTTTCTTTTTGTGTCTGTAAGTGGCCTTTTTGTGGTTGTTGGCCATGGTGGGATGGTGTCTTGTCGGGTTCCTTGTTGTAATAGGGGCGTGACCCCATAGTTTGGCAGAATGTCTATCTGCTCTTCAGATGTTAAAATTTTCTATTTTAAGCAATATATATTAAGCTGTTATCGATCAAAAAAAAATATATCAAAGATTGCATTATTTGCCTATATCTCATGATTAGTACTCATCAAAGAATGCTTGTGCCTAATGGGTGTTATTTTCTCCTTAAATAACATTTGAAATTGTGTCAATGTGCTTGGATGTACCTAAGAGGAATAGGGGAATGTTTTATGTTATCTACAATTGTCCTCCATAATAACATGGGATCTTGTAGGGTTTGAAACCCTAACTACCACATTATTGGTAGTCAGTAATGGTAAATTCTTTATTTGCATAGTTAGGGGTACATGTGGATCCACATCCCCATTATTAAATGAATTTTATGCTCACAAAAAACCTTTAGGAAGATGTGACATCCATCTAAGCATTAATGATAGTCTAACTTCACGCAAGGAGGTAGGTGGAGACACCTATAAATTACGCAACAAGTTTGGAATTCTAGGGTGTGGGTGTGAGTCATCCTACTGAGAGGAGGTTCAACTCTCTAACCAAGGCTTAAAGAGGAATGCGGTTTGAAAAGCTTGGTATGTTGAGATGGGAGACTCTAAAATCTTGATGGAATAAGGAATGAAGGCAAGGAATGAATGGAAGGCATGATAGTATAACAAAGTTTGAAACTCTAAAAGCATCAAGTAAAGCTGGAGGTTGGCAAAAATGCATGTAAGGATGGTGAAGTTTGAAACTTTGATATAAGCTTCTTCCTTACAATTTTGAAGTTACACAACCTCCACATTCAAAATATGTGGGACATATGAAGCTAGGCTCCTTTAAGGTTGGTTCCTCAAAGGTAGGAAATAGGATTTTGTTCCACAAACATAAGTTAGTTGAAAAGGGTGCATGGATTTTCTTTCCCTTCAATAATGTAAATTTATTTACTCTAGAATGCTTGATTCTTGCCAAGTATCCTTCTCCATTGGCAAGTTCCTCCAATGATCTATGTAATTTATGATGGCTCCATGTAATGAATTTCTCCATCTTTGAAGTTGGACCTATAACAACACTTTCCTACTAAAATGAACTAGATATTAAAATAAAACATTACCAAAATTTAAGAAACTAGCTAAAATATGCATGAATTTATTTGTTTCCAACTTTAAGCATTTCAACAAGGAATAACAAGTATGTATATCATTTTCCATTAACATCTAGTAGCATATAGCAATTTTTAAAACAAGTAATAGCCATACATCTCTCCAATTTTCAACTTCTAATCAATTCAAGCAATAATTAAATATAGCATGAAAGGAAAGAAGAAAATGTTAAGAGGCTATTGTAGATTAGATGTCTAAACTAAATCCAAAGTCTCAACATGAATTTGCAGAAGGAGAGCATCATTTGAGAACTTTTCCCCCAACCACATACCTGGCAATCCCCCATACATCTTCTTAACAAAAGTGGCCCTACCCTTCATTAGGGTATAGACACAAGAATGGGTCTACATTGCTACCTGAACTTGGTGTAGTATCCTACACTGGTCTAGCCAGTCACACAACTATAGACCCCTGCTAACTATGTATGATCCATGGACTAGATTATGTAGTTGGATATGGTGAACTGACAAAGTGCAAGCAAACCTTTGCACCACCTTGGCAAAAGGTTTTTATGGTATCCACCCACGTATGTAGCCCATTATTGTTGAGCAAAAAGCAGGACTAAGAGGGGGTGAATCAGTCTAAAACATAAATGAATGCAACACATAAACAATTAAACAACAACACACCTCCAACACATGAGCACTAAGATTTTCTATGTGGAAAACCCAAACAGGGAAAAACCATAGTGATCACTTACCCACAAAATATATCCACTATGTATATCAGATTACAAAGAAAAGAGTTCATTGCTCCAGACTTGCAAACCAAGACTAACTGCTCTTTTAGCAAGATACAATAGAGGACTTGGAAACCTGAAGCAAACTGAAGGGCAAGATACAAAAATAATTTGAAAAGAAGGAACTCCTGATCATGAAGCTATCCTTGACCTTTGCATCAAGCGAGCAACATCAGCACACACAACTCAAACCTCGACTGTCAACACTTTGTCTCATATCTTTGTCACAGTCTCAAAACAATTTGCATATCATTCGAACACAACTCTTCTTCTCTGCTCTTCACTCAATTTCACACACTTCCTTTCACATTCTCTACACTTCTCTTCCAACTCTCATTATTCCACTCACTTTCCACACTTAACTCGATCATCATGTACACATTCCTTATATACAAGATAAATCATCAAAGATTGAACCAAAATATACCTTCTCGGGCCAAAAACACATACGTTGATCCACTTCAAGAGAAAGAGAGGACCAAAACATATCTTAGAAAGATCAATTCACCAATCCACAATCACCGAAACTTAACAATCATCATACCAACACACTATGCATCCATATAAGCAATTAACAGTTAAAAAATGTCCTCCAATACAAATGACTCTAATCTAGATCTCCACACACTTCAGTGAGACCCCATAACACATCAAACAATCTTCTACAAATCATATTTGGACCTAAGGATAGGCCTAATATAGAATATCACAACCAACTATGAACAATGATATAACACTCAAAAAGCACAAGGGTAAAAACACAGAACTGTGTAACGTTTCAGGCCAACTTATCAGCACAAGTGAATTTAAGTAATTTTAACTAAAACTTAATTTTATTCAAACATATGGTCTATATAGATTCATTATAGCTATATTATATAAGGACCACAACTTTTCCAATTGGAATTTTCTACTAAATGCATATTTTATACCATTTTGGTTCTAATTACCAAAAAAATCTTCTTCTTTTTCAAGAAAAAAAACACTCGATGTTTCAACAACTCCTACTATTATAAATAATATTTTTTTTGCAATGTAAAAATATCCTTTTATAGATCTTTAAGTGATTTTTCCAAAATATATATCTTTTAATATTTTAAATATTTTTTATATTTTATATTTTATTTTTATTGAAAGTAAGTCATCAACATTAAAATATAACGTTGATTATCTTGTAAAGGAAAAATACTAAAATTTATTTTAAAAAATTGAAAAAAATAAATGTACTAGAAAAAAGATTCTATGTCAAGATGATATAATTCTTTTCTAATTTGGATAAATAATTAAGATAAAAGGTGACGTCAAATGGAAAGAGTTATATTTTAGTACACACACATTTTTGAATTTATTTAAAAATGTATATACATAAAAAATAGTTTAAAATATATTTTTGCACTAAAGTTTCAAGTTATTAATATACACAAAAAAATTGAAGAGAAAAAAGTAAAATTTGCTATATAAAGTGTGATGCCTCATGTAACTTCAATTTCAACATTTTATCAGCAACTAAATTATATTGTTTACATTATAAGAAAGTATATTCAAATTATTTTTTTATTTTTTTAAAAATTACAAACATAAAATACACAAAAAAAATACATTTTATTAGTTTACCTCATTTTAAAATTCAAAATATATATTTCACTTTCTATTGATTCAATTTAAAAAGTTGAATCAACATTGACCATTTCCATTATAAAAGTGTGACACAACTTTGTGCTTTTACGCACTAAGATATTTTTGAAACACAGAACTATCATATCCATGATACCAAAACTATATCCAAAGAAGATAACAATAACAAACAACATCAACAAAACTTATCAGACCCAAACACTTTCAAAACAACCAATAGAACAACTGCATCACCAACATAGCAAGATATCTCTGCACCACAGGCTTTCCGGACCAACACCAATCCAAAACAAGTTTGATAGCAATGGCAACCACATCAATATATACTTCCAATAATCTTCCCCTTTGTCATTGATGCTACATTTGACTAAACTCAATCTACAACCAAAACTTGATCAATCTACAAAACAATATTGCTCTATTAGAAACATTGCAAATATTGATCAATCTCTCTCAAAAAACATCGCATCTCTATCTCTATCAAATTGCTCTCTCTCCATTTCTCCCCAAAAGAAACTTCTCTATCTCTTCCAAAAGAAATAACTTCTCTATCTCTCCCTCTTTTCCATCAAGGACAAAGGCCTCAACAACACTACACACACCATTGCTCCCCCTGAGAGCAACCACAACATCAATCCAAGAAAAGAAATACGTATGAAAGCTCCCCTTAGAAAGATGCATCTCCACAATGCACCTACCTAGAAGGAGGGGCAATGACCCCAAGTTTCTCCCAAAGAAACTCAAATATATCCTTTGTCAATGCCTTAGTCAAAATAATTGAAACCTGCACTTTTTGTAGAAATGTACTCGAATCAAACTTCTTTCTTAGCATCTTTCTCTCTTAAGTAGTGATATCTGATTGAAATATGCTTTGTTCTTGAATCCATAATTGGATTTTTCAAAATGTTTATTACACTTGTATTGTCACACATAATAGAAAATGTCCTTTGATATCTTTAAGAGTTTGTCTCATCCACTTTACCTGAGTACAACAAGATGTCGCTCCAATATATTCTGCTTCAACAGTAGACAGGGAAACTAAATCTTGTTTCTTACTTTATTAGGAGAGCAATTTGTCCCGTAAAAATAATGCACCACCACTAGTACTCTTCTAGTCATCAACACTTCTAGCGCAATTTGCATCATTATGAGCTTTCAACATGAAATCTCCTCCTTTTTGTACCAAAGTCCAAAGTCCACAATACCTTTCAAATATCTAAAAATTCTTTTCATATCTTGCTTATGTGTCACCTTCGAATTTGCCTCAAATATAGCTACCAAACAAACAACCTACATGATATTTAGTCTTGACGTAGTCAAATACAACAATCCACAAATCATTGACCTGTACTTCTTTTGTTAAACCTTTGGAGACTCATCTTCTTTGCTCAGCTTGCATCCAACGGTTAAAGGAGTTGTAACCATTTTTCAATCATCAAAAATCAAATTTATTCAACATCCCTTTCACATACTTGCTTTGTGAGACAAAAATTCCAATTTCAAATTGAATAACTTGCAACCCAAGAAAGAAAGACAACTCGCCAATTATTGACATCTCAAATTCTTTTTCCATCTCTTTAGCAAACTCTTTACATTAATTATTATTTCTTCTATATATAATATCATCAACGTAAACTAGAACAATAAACAACTTATCTCCATGAATCTTGAAATAAAGATTTTTGTTTGTTGTACATTTCTTGAAATTTTGTCGAAGCAAATACCTGTCTAACCTTGCATACCAAGCTTTAATTTCCTATTTGAGTCCATATAACATTTTCTTCTTGCACACTATATCCGGATCTTCTGCCAGTCTAATTCCATCTAGTTACTCAATGTATACTTCTTCTACATCTCCATTCATAAATGTTGATTTGACATCCATATGATGAATTCTAAAGTTCTTGTAAGCAAAATATGCAAGAAACATGCATATAGCTTCCATCCTTGCTACCGAAGAAAAAGTTTCTTCAAAGTCTATGTCTTCCACCTGAGAATATCCTTTACATACTAGTCTTACTTTGTTCCTTGTAATTTTTCCTTGCTTATTCAACTTATTTATGAATACCCATTTAGTTAAAATAATTGTGCAACTTGCTTTTGTAGGAAAATACAAGTGGGTGGAGGATAAAGGTGATTTAAATAAATTATTTATTTAAAATAATTGTGCAACTTGCATTTGTAGGAAAATACAAGTGGGTAGAAGATAAAGGTGATTTAAATAAATGATGCTCTGCAAAAAGGATTAGAAAATCTGTTTGATGGCAACACACACAAGAGCACAAGAAACAAACATTAGTGTTAGCAACAAAAGATTATCCTAAACAGGCATATCAAGAGAGATATTAAGCATGAAATAGAAAGCATATAAACATAAAATAAAATAGCTAATCAAGATGCTCATAGTTGCTCCTCCCTTGTTCCTCTCCTCTCCAAGTCCCAAATGAGTGTAGCTCTCAGCTTTTAGCACTAGCCATGGATGCCATATGGAGATTCAAGATAGTTGAATATGATAAGCAAATGCTATGCAAGTGTAGATAGTGATGCTATGAGAAAGCTCTATGCTAATGCCAGTATAACAACAATACTCTAATGCTTCTCTTTTTTGCTTGAGGAGAAGGGTTCTATTTATAGAAGAAATGGGGAAATGAAGGGTTAAGATTGAATGGTTTAATCAAGGGCCAAGTTTGAAAGTTGGGGATCCATGTGCACAATTGGCACCAATAAAATGGTGACAAGTGTCAACATAGGATTGGGTTGAGAGAAGAGGTTGGAGACATTAAAGGCCTGAGAAGACCTCATGGTTATCTAGAGGCTAAGGGTCAAGTCCAAATTAAGATTACCCACTGGATTAAGAGTTAATCCAAGGATAAACCTTTGTGCAAATGTTTAAGAGATAATCATGGTCAAAGCATTAATGGCCTGATGAGACCTTTGGGTTGGGTAGAGGTTGAGTCAAAACAAATGTTTTAACCATGTGGGAGGGTTTGAGGTAACCATTAATGGTTATTGGAGACTTTGGGGATTAAGTGGTTGAGGGTTGAAAGCCTTCAATGGTTATCAAAGACTTTGAGCCATTTAGTGGTTGAAGGTTGAAAGCCTTTAATGGTTATCAAAGACTTTGAGGGTTTGAGAAGTGACTTCCCTTTTGCTTAGGAATGTGACAAAGTTTAGAGAAGGGGTTAGGTTATTTAGAAGTGATTAGAAAATTCTAGAAGGGGTTTAGGCATGCAAGTGGATTTTGTAGGAAAATGCAAGTGGGAGAAATTTTGGTATTTTCAATTAAAATAAAATCATTTATTTAAATTAAATGGTGTAATTTGCATTTGGATAAATATTCAAATAAATATTAATTTATTTAAATGAGAAAAATGAAGATAAAGCATTAAAATGCTTGAAGACTTTGAGGGAAACCATTAAAGGCTTGAAGACTTTAAGGAAAACCATTAAAGTCTTAAGAAGACTATAGAAGGAAGCCATCAAGTTTGAATACTTTAAGGGAAACCATTAAAGGTTTCAAGTGGGTGAGGATAAATAGGATTTTAAATAAATAATTTATTTAAAATAGTTGTGCAACTTGCTTTTGTAGGAAAATACAAGTGGGTGGAGGATAAAGGTGATTTAAATAAATTATTTATTTAAAATAATTGTGCAACTTGCTTTTGTAGGAAAATACAAGTGGGTGGAGGATAAAGGTGATTTAAATAAATTATTTATTTAAAATAATTGTGCAACTTGCATTTGTAGGAAAATAAAAGTGGGTAGAGGATAAAGGTGATTTAAATAAATGTTAATTTATTTAAATGTGAGAGGTGGGATTTTGGGGGATTTAAATAAATATTAATTTATTTAAATGTGAGAGAGTATTTAATTAAATAAATATGATTTATTTATTTAATTAATGGTCTGAATTTGGTTAAGTGAATTAAATCAAATAAATTGAATAATTTATTTAATTAATAGGAGAAGAGGGTTTAGATGAATTAATTAAATATTCATTTAATTAATTATTTTTTTTGATAGGTAATTGGCCGAAGCCTGAATAGCTTTTGACTGGAGCTATGAACCAGTGGGGCCACAGTAGGGGGTCCCATCCCCATTACATATCTTTGAATTATTATTATTATTATTGTGTTTGATTAGATTGACCCCAAGACCTTCCCCATCTTTTGGAAGACCAAGAGTCACAACTTAGAATTTCACTTTAGATGTCTCTATTGGGAATTGAACTTGGGTCTCCACAATGAGAACCCAGTGTTTTAACCAGTTAAGCTCAACCCCTTGGACTCATTTAATTAATTATTAATTGATGGTTAAATAATCAAATAAATACTAAGTATTCATTTAATTAAGTGGACAGATTTATGTGACTACATTTGCCCCTCTTTGAGACGGTGCAGTTTATCACGTCGTTTCAAAGAAAGAAAAATAGGTGTGAAGAAATGCCCCATAAAATGTAAATTTAATGGGTGGTATGCCCCCTCGAGAGATGGGCTGAATTTTATTATTATTTTTTTTGAAAAATCGGGCGATCTCTCGAAAAAGAACGAGAAGTGGAGGGGATGTAGAATAGAAGAAATTAGAACTAATGATGAAAGAATGGGAGAAAATGGAAGGAATATGAAGAAACAACAAGCCAGCGAGTACCCTGAGGTCATGCAAGAGATACATAGCAGATGTAGTGTGGGGTTTGGATTGATGCTATACAATTGATCAAAATTGGTTGGACAATCTGGTGCAATCGGTTTAATTGCCCCAGTCAAGTCAAAGCGTGACAGTTGATGTCAGTTGGTCGCTTGGACATGATAAAGTCTGAGTAAGTGAATCAAAGTGACCTGATGTGACTTAGACAATTGATATAATTGCCCGATGAAGTCAAGGTATATGAAGCAAAACACTCGTTAAGACGTAGACAATTGATGTAATTGTCCATTGGATTGTGTTTGATTGGGTGATCAATTGATAGTGTGTGCGTGTGATGGATGGTTGTGGGGAATCATGGCAGCCCCGTTGAGACTAGGTCATTATGATAAATGCCTGTTGTAGTCTAGGTTTGCCATAATCGATTACCTGTTGAGACCCGAAGATACTTGATCAGAGTATTTGTTGATAGTCTAGGTGTGTGGGAGTCGATGTATCTGTGTAGACAGAGTAACTGGCTTAATTTTGTGGATAAGTGAGGATGGGAAGCGATGAAGGGATTAGGATGATGTTGATGATCAAGATAGGGAGGGTGAGGGGGGATTTGATGTTAGATAGAAGATATGGAGGACTAGGACCGAGTCCTATGAAAGAAGATGAGTAAAATAGAGTATGCATTATTATGACTATGTATGCATGATATGCAGCTATTATGAATGTATGGATGGGTGGAATGCAATGAAATGCAATATATACAGATGAGATGGAATGACGATCCATGGTACTTTATTTTTCATCATTGAGCTTTAAAATGTTGTAAGAAAATACAAGCAACTTGACATAAAGATTCAAGATGACTAGAGTATTTCTTACATGGATTTTATATAGCAAGTTAATACAAGCAACTTGATATAATGGATCAAGTTGACCTGAGTATTGCTTGCGGAACAGACAAGGATTATCTTTGTTCATGCATGACTTGGATCGTCCTCCTTGATCTTAGGCTGATCATATCCTGAGACAAGTGCATACCATACTAAGAGATAAAAACCTTTATCCAGTTTGGATGAGGTAGGAAGAACCAAAGGAAGAGCATTGTACCTGCAAACAAACAGTATATACATAAAGAATAAAGAATAAGGATCCTTGGTAATGGGTCATGCTCATATGGTCGAGGTATGCACTGTAGTTAGCAAGCCGTAGTGATCTATGACTGTATTTTTGCCTATGATCACATAGCTTAGTGAACTTCCCACATAGACACCATTAGTACATGCCCCAGAACTTCATCGGAAATAATGTGCAAACGATACAAAACAATGCTGCAAGATCCTGATACAGATAAACGAACGATTGTACTCACAAATCAACCAAGTATTTGATAGCTTAACATAATTTTCTTGTCAAAGAAAATGTCACTTTTGTCTTTGTTTTGGTAAGGAAGGATGCATCCTTGTTGAAGATAGTTTGATTGTTGATGTTGATTGTGTGGTTGATTGGTAAATGGTCATTGTGTGAGTAGTTTGTCAATGTTTATTTTGGTATCTGCATGGATGGGTATGTACAAGGTGTTGTCATGTTTTTGTGTGATTTTTCAATGGTTTTGTCGATGTTTTTGGATTTTGAATTGTTTTGAATGTTTTTGGTATTTTTGCGAGATATTTTTGAATGTTTTTGGATTTTTGATGATTGTTTGAATGAAGAACTTAATGAATCATAAGACAATGTAGAATCCACTTCCATCAATAGGTTAAAGGCATTGCCCCCAGTTTTAGACATGACTATGAAAAAGTGGGATACAAGATGTATGGAGTACTATCATAATTGCAGAGGAATAAAAAGCCATGGTTGATGGATGGATGGATGTATGTATGAAGTAGATGTGATCGCAACAAGTCTGAAAGACAATGGAGCCATAGCCTTTACGAGTGGTGCCTATTTTCTAGGTTTTCACCATCGTACTTACCCAAGGTGCCACCGGAGTGGTTGTTCACCGTTTGGATGCATGATTTTTCTTTACTTTTTTTTTTTTATGTTTTTGTATTTTCTTCAGGACATTTTTCTAAATGTTTTTGGTATTTTCTAATATGCAGGGGAGCCTAATGCTCTATACAGCTTAGGTATAAAACCGTTTGAGGTGCATGCTGTTGATTGGATCTACAAGCGGTTCTCCTTCTGATGTAGCCAACTGATATGCCCCGGACCCGAACACAGCAGTGACAACATATGGGCCCAGCCAGTTTGATTCAAACTTGCCCTGATGTTCTCTGTTTGGTTGGTTGCGAGGATTCTCTCGTAGAACAAGATCACCTACCTCAAATGTATGAGATCTAACTCGGTGATTGTAGCTTCTGCTCATGCGCTGCTGATAGGCTTTGAGGTGATTGTATGCAGCTTGTCGTTTCTCATCAAGTAACTCTAAGTCCTGAAGACGGGATACTCTGTAGGCTTCGTCATCGGTGAGATTGTGCAAGGAAACCCATAATGATGGTATCTCGACCTCAATAGGCAAGATAGCTTCTGCACCATAGACCAATGAATAAGGAGTTGCACCTGTAGGGGTTCGAATGCTAATTCGATATGCCCATAGTGCTGGATTTAGTTGAACATGCCAATCACGGCCGACATCATTGACTGTCTTCTTTAGGATCCTTAATATGTTTTTATTTGATGCTTCGGCCTGACCATTGCCTTGTGGGTAATAGGGGGTGGAAAAGCGATGTTGGATGTGAAATTTCTCACAAAGTTCACGGACATCCTGATTTTTGAAAGGAAGACCACTATCTGTGATGATGGACATGGGCACACCATACTGGCAGATGATGTAGTTGAGGATGAATGAGGCGATCTGCTTGCCGGTGACTTGGGTAAGTGGAACAGCTTCGATCCACTTTGTGAAATATTCGGTGGCAGTAATAATAAATTTATGGCCATTAGATGAAGATGGATGAATCTTACCCACAAGGTCAAGGCCCCATTGACAGAAAGGCCATGGTGTTGTGATTGGTTGCAGTTCCTGGGTTGGTGTATGTATCAGGTCGCCATGAACTTGACATTTCTTGCATTTTCTGACAAAGTAGTAGGAATCCTTTTCCATAGATGGCCAATAGTATCCATTGCACAGGAGTTTCTTGGCTAGTGATGGACCACTTGAATGAGTCCCGCAAATTCCTTCATGTACTTCTTCCAAAGCCTTTATTATCTCATCTTGTTCCAGACATCAAAGGAGAGTACCATCAAGACTGCGTCGGTATAGGGTTTCGGCAATAATGGTATATCGAGCAGTTTGGTGAATGAAGGTTTTTCGTTGGTTATTCGATTGGTTGGGAGGAAGGGTATGATCGTGAAGATAGGTGTAGAACTCACCGTACCATGGAGATTCAGAACCGACAAGGTGACATATCATCTCAGATTCAGGGATATCATAAGCGGGGATCCAAAGCTGTTCTACCAAGAACTCTTAGCGTGTTGAATTCTGTGGAAGATCTAGTAGAGATGCGATGGTAGCCATGGCGTCAGCAGCTCGATTCTGATCTCTTGGTATCTGCTCAAAAGTGATAGTAGTAAATGATGTCTTTAGAGTGTCCACCATTTGCTTATATGGCATGATTTTATCATCCTTTGTCTGATATTCATCTGTTGCTTGTCGAATGACCAGTTGGGAATCACCATATACTTGCAATTCTTGTAATTTCCATTGTACGGCTAACCTGAGTCCTATGATCAAGGCCTCATACTCTGCTATGTTGTTTGTGCATGGAAATGCGAGCCTGTAAGACTTTGGGATACTGTCACCTTGGGGTGTGATAAACAGAATGCCTACCCCCGAGCCATGCCTAGTGTACGAGCCATCAAAGTAGAGTTTCCATGGTTGTGCTGTTGTGATCATGAATATCTCTTCATCTGGAAAATTGGAAATGAGAGGATGATCGCCTGTGAGGGGTGCATCGGCCAACTGATCTACAATAACTTGACCTTTGATAGCCTTTCGGTCCACATACTCAATGTCAAATTCACTTAGAATCATCACCCATTTGGCCAAGCGACCTGTCAAGGCTTCTTTGCTGAGTAAATACTTGAGTGGATCAATCTTTGCAATGAGTTGTACCTTGTGTGTCAACAGATAGTGCCTCAATTTTGTGGCTGCTAAGATCACTGCTAGGCAAGCTCACTCAATAGGTGTGTAATTGAGTTCATAACCAACCAGTGTGCGAGAGATGTAGTATACAACACACTCTTTGCCTTCTGCATTACGTTGTGCCAGTAATACACCTAATGTTGTACTTGTTGCCGAGATATAGAGTAACAATGGTCTACTTGGATCTGGTGGCATCAACAATGGTGGATTCATGAGATAGTTTTTAAGCGTCTGAAATGCTTGCTGGCATCGGGCATCCCACTGAAAGCGGATGTTCTTGTGTAGCAGGTGTGTGAATGGGTGACACTTATCGGCCAATTGTGCAATGAATCTTCGGATGGATTGAAGCCGTCCTTGTAGTGTCCTTAGCTGATTGATATTATTTGGAGGTGGCATGTCCATGATTGCCTTAACCTTTGCTGGATTGACCTCAATACCTTTGCTTGAGACAATGTATCCTAGAAGCTTCCCGGAGGTTACTCCAAAGACACATTTCTTTGGGTTGAGTCGAACATGGTATTGTTTCAGTCTATCAAAGATTTTATCTAAGATGTGGAGATGCCCTTCTCTGGTGAGTGATTTTGCTAGTAAGTCATCCACATAATCTTCCATCATAGTATGCATCATGTCATGGAAGATGGTGGTCATTACTCTTTATAGGTTGCTCCTGCATTTTTGAGACCGAAGGGCATTACATTCCAGCAATATGTGCCCCATGGACATGTGAAGGCTGTCTTATGTTGATCTTCTGGTGCGATCTTTATCTGATTGTATCCTGAAAAGCCATCCATGAGTGAAAGCATGGCATGTCCCGCTGTTAGATCCACTATGATGTCGATATTTGGAAGGGGGAAGTCATCCTTAGGACATGCCTTATTCAGATCTCTGAAGTCAGTACAAATGCGGATGCCCCCTTTTGGTTTGCCAACTGGCACAATATTGGAGATCCATTCTGCATAATCAATTGGTCTAATGAAACCAACATCTAGGAGTTTCTTGAGTTCTGTTTTGACTAGCACTGCAATCTAGGGATGCATCTTACGAAGCTTTCGCTTGACAGGTTTGGCTCCTTCTGCGATGGTGAGGTGATGCATGACTAAATCAGGATCAAGCCCAGACATGTCTGCATATGACCATGCAAAGTTGATTTGACACTTCTGGAAGAACTCTATAAACTTAGGTTGTTCCTCTGGAGTGAGAAGAGATGCTAGATGTATGAGATGAGGATTTTCAGGAGTCCCCACATTGTATTCTTTGGTTTCCTTGATGAGAATCGTTGATCGTTCTTGTTGTGTACTAGCAGGGAGAATGTCAAACCCTTCATCCTCAGGCACCTCAGAGAGGTTTTCACCATTGGATACGCTCTTTCTTTTTACTTTTGTTGAATCAAACAGTGCCACAGTGTGGTTTTCACTAGAAGACCCATGTTTTATTGTTATATTTTTGCAGTTGAAAGGTTTGGCATCCGCCCCGAAGTATGTTGCGCTATTAAGTTCAATGGTGAATCCAACTTTGTGATCCCCGCTTGGTAGGTTATCCCTTAATTCCAAAAAGTCAATGATGGCCTCATTGTTTTGGAAGAAGTCAAGACATGGGGGATTTGGTTGGTTCCATTCGATGAGTTCAGGGTGGATAATGGGCATTACTTCATCGATTAGGTTAAGTGCATTAGATGTATCAGTGAGGGTTAAGACGTTATGGTGAAGGTCGTCAATGGTACTCTCCCTATCAGAATCAGGCGTAGGATGAGACATAGGGTCTGTGGAAGATGTTTCCAGTTCAAGAACCCAAGTGGTCTTTATCTATGCTTCTCCGTAAACAGGGATATCTTTGCGTGGTGGAGGTGGTGATGTGTCTTCCTCATCTGAAGTGTTAAGCTGTACCGAATCAAATTCCCATTCATGTGAGTCGATCTCTGAATCACTTTCTAGCATCCGATTACTATACCATACTGGGATGTCCTTTGAGTTAAATACTGCAGGTGTGATTGGTTGATGTACCTTTGTAATGATCGGTGCTGCAGGAAGGTTGATGGGGATTAAAGGATCTGGTACGGGGAGTATTGGTAATGTTGACTCAGTGGCTTCTGCTAGAACTACTAGTGCCATAGATGTTGCTACAGGTTCTGATACAGTTGTTGCTGCTAATGGTGTTGCTGATGGGATTACTAGTTCGTTTGGTGGGATGAGTGGCATTGTAGATGGTTGTGTTGGGGTTGTGAGCCTCGATGGGGCAGTCGGGATGGTGCTTGAGGCTGCTTTGATAATGAAAGGTGTCCTTCTTGCAGTAGGTTGACATAATGGTTTGGTGGGTTTTCCTTTGAATTTGAGTTTAGGAAATATCTCTTTTTCAAAGCCTAGGCCTGTATTACCTTTGGGCTTTAATTGTGGTAGCAAAGGTTCATGTCGTCCTTGTTTGCAATATCCTAAAGCACTCTGACCATCATATCCCATTCTTTGCATAATGAGGAGACCTTTGCCATACTGATCTGTAGGAAGTCTAACTTGCGGTATATTAGTGGTGATGGGATCTTTACAGATCCATTCCGCCAGGTCCTCATCTTGTGTTTCTTCCTCTTGACTCTTTCCAAGAACGAAAGGTGTCAAAGCACATGCTGGTATGTTTAGTGGTTGCTGGAGTACCTGCTATGGTTTACCATGAGTTCTAGGAGAAGTGGGCATTTGTCCCACACAAAAGAGTTGACTCAAGTTGTATTCCCTAGGACCTTCCTCTGCTATCTTCATCTTAAGCTTTTCTTGCTTGGGTATAATGGTGTTTGAACGGGCAAGAGAGGCGGGACTTATATATGATGTGGAGGAAATGGCTTCTCTATTATTAGGAACGGTAATCTCTGGTTGATGGTTGATATTATGGCAATATGCAAAGGGATTTGCGTCACCCAGAATTGTGATCTCTACACCGTTATGTGGGAACTTGATACATTGATGGTAGGTAGATGGAACGGCTTGCATGGCATGTATCCAAGGTCTTCCTAACAATAGATTGTATGGCAGAGGAAGGTCCAGAACTTGACAAATGATGTGCTTTACCACGGGGCCCACTCGGATTGGTAGTACCACAGCTCCTTTGGATGAACGCTCCGCATCGTCATAGGCTTTGATTGTGATCTTCTGACGAGGATCCACTAATTCGATCGCATATCCCAATGCTGTGACCAACTGCAGTGTACAAATATTTAGGCCTGCTCCATTATCGATCAAGACTCGCTTGATCCTATGCTGGTTAATAAATCCTTCGATGTGGAGTGAGGCGTTATGCGGTTGCTGGAAGGAAGATTTGTCACTTTCAGAAAAAGTGAGACAAGGTGATGACTTTAGACTTCCAACCATGGCTTGAAATTGGTCCGTATTTAGATTTGCGGGGACTGACGCTTCTTGGAGTGCTTGATCCAAGATAGTTTTATGAGATGGCGATAGACGCAAAAGCTCTAAAATGGATATAAGTGTAGGGGTTTTGTCTAATTGTTCCACAAGATTGTACTGCTTTGGGATGGAGGTGGTGCCTTATGGAGCTACCTTTATGGTAACTTTGCCGCGGCGTGTAACAACATTGCAATTTGAGTTGGGATTTTTGAAGGTTATAGTTGCAAATTGTTCATTGGCATCATACAGGTGATTTATAGTGTAATTATACGCAGCCTGTGTATAATCAGTGGTATCAGTGCCTCGCCTGGAAGTGGAAGGACCCCTTTGATCTTGTGATGGAAGTGGATTTTTGAACATTAGATGATCATTATTGGTTGTTTTTGGGTCATGTCCTTCAATTTCAATTTCTCCTCGATCAATAAGATCCTGAATGAGATCTTTCAATCGGTGACAATTACTTGTCTTATGCCCTCTTCCTTGATGGAATTCACAGTGTTCAATATCTCTCCACCATGTTGGTTTGACTTGAGGCTCATAGTTTGATAGCTTAGGCAGAGTGACCAAATTTTGAGAAATGAGTTGTCGCAATACTGTTTCAATGGGTTCCCCTAAGGGAGTGTATGTGCGTTTCTATTTTTGCTGACAAGGTCTAGGTTCATCGTGAGATGTGATGCGACCTTGATTAGAAGGGACATTTGTGTTGTTTTGAGGTGGAGGATTTTGTCCTGCAAACCGAACCACAGGTTGTGCATTTTGGATAGTCCTGGCATCCACAACCCCATCGTTGACGATATTCTTGTTTTTATTCCAGAAGCTTGGTTTATCACTATTGAAGCGCGGGTGAGGACCATCTTTTGGTTCATTAAAGATTTTGATGAGTCCTTTCTTGATGAGTGCCTGTTCACATTTTAAACCCTTGGTGATCATATCATTAAAAGAGTCTGTGTCTTTGACATCCAGGTGAAATTTCATTTCTTCGTTTAAGTTGGAAATGAATATTTCCACTAGTTCTCGTTCAGGTAACTGAAGAGAATGTCTGCTAGACATTTGATGCCATCGTTGCAGGAATACTGAGAATTGCTCACCTAGTTTTTGTTTGGTGTTGCATAGATCAGCCATGGTGACATCGCGTTCAATGTTATGAGAGTAATGAGCGAGGAATTTTTGGATAAGTTCCTCAAATGTTCTAATGCCACCTGGTAGTCGGGAAAACCATGATGTGGTTGTTCCTCCCAAGCTTTGGGGAAAAAGGCGCATTAGGTATGTGTCTTCATATGCTACTTCAAGACAAGCGGAATGAAATTCTCTGACATGATCGCGAGGATCCTCCTTTCCTCTATATTTTTTGAATTTGGGTGTTTCTAATCCTCGTGGAAAGGGTGGCATATAAAGATTCCTATCAAAAGGATAGGGACAGATGTCATTGAGTGAGAATTGGTTAGTCTTGACACCACTATGAAGCTGTTGGGCGAGATTCTCGACTTGTTGCTGCAACATCTCCATTTCATTTGGAGGAGGAGGTGGTGGGTTACCTCGAGGAATGTTATATCTGATGGGATCTCTACCTCTTTCCTCTTCATGGCGACTTTGTCTTTCTGATGCTTGTCTTAATTGGGCAAGATCAAAGTCAGAGGGGAGTTAAGCTCCTTCTTGAGCGAGTCTTAAGAAGTGAGCATCCGCATTGCTCCTGAGTATTTCATCAAAAAGTCTGTTAAAGAGAGGGTTATGCTGAGCCCTTTCTATTGTTGCAGGAGTGGGAGTACTTGGGTTTTCGTCATCTGCATTTCCTCCAAGTGCTTCTTGAAATTCATTGAGATTTTCCTCTTCTTCTTCTTCCCTTTCTATTTCTCATTGCCTGGACTATGATCGGGTTTGAGCCATTTTGCTTGCAAGCTTTTGTTGAAGTTGATTGAAGATGATGATGAGTTGTTTGATGAAATGAAAGATTGATGGTTGGTGATTTGTGTTGCATGTAGATCTCTAGCACCTTTAAGGTGGATGTAACCAAAATTCCGTCTTTGAATTGCTTGTTTGTTTGATAAGTTTTGATGTGATAAGGTGTAGAGAAATCTGAGATGTGTTACAAATTTAACTACCTAGTAATGAGAGGATTCACTCATGAACTAGTTTTAACCTGCGTAGATGTGTCTCTTAGGATGAGCTTATCCTAGATGTAGAAACAATCTAAAAAGTGATGTGATGCGTTTGATTCAAGCAATATCTAAAAAGAGAACTTGGAGCAAGAACCTCTTAATGTTTTGAGAGTTGGAATGGATTGATGATGAAGTGATGATGTATGAGTGAGATAATAGATGAAATGTTTTCAACTTCAATAAAAACTTTGTGTTACAAATGGGACAAACTCTACCTCTTCCCTTTCGGGTGTTGGTGGTATTTCTCGAGCTGTGTTGTATGTGATACAGACGTTTGGGAAGAAGTTGGGATTAATCTTTCCTCCTTGGTTTTTGTGATAACTTAGAGCTCTATATTGCATAAAAGCTCTGCAGTTCAATGATTCGGAATCAAATTCGTTTGTTTTTCCTTGAAGGTAGAGACGCATGTGACGCAGAAAGACTCTATGTGAGACAAAGATTTGTCTATTTATATAGAAGAATTTCCTCCTTTTTATCAAAGCCTTTGAGCTCAATGGTCTTCTTTTCAAGTTGATATTCTGATGATGCTTCTTCTTTCGCAAGATGTGAAGAATGGTCATAAAATTTGACTTTTTGTTGTTTGCACTTTGTTTTTGATGTTTTTGGTTGTTTTTGAAAGATGTTTGGTTGGATGAATACTTTGTTTTTGGGATTGATTTTTTGATTTTTCTTTGACAAGAAAACAAAGCAAGCACACAAACACAAGAATGTTGCCCCAAAGGCACAAATGAGTATGGGTCTAGATCAACCCAATCCTTGGACTTTTATATAACCCTTCCTTTAGATGTATTTTAAGGTGTATTTCCAAAGCCTGAAGTCGGCTCAATTTACACTTGGTCTTGACTAAAACGAACACACTTCAAACACTTTTTATCCCTAAGGTCAAATGGCCAGTTGTGATAAATTTAGCCCACATCTTGATATTTCTTCAAATTTGGTACTACATACCTTATGAATCCCGCCTTGGCAGGTAAGAATGTGATATACTAAGTCTTGCATGAGCATAACAAATAGATGATCCCTATGATGGGGGAGTCACCACTTTTATCAAGCCACAAGTGACTTTTCAAAAAGCTATGTTTCTACTCAAGGAAATATGTATGGTGAGTATCTTGGGAGCAAAACCATCTATGCTCTTGCACTAAATTATATCGCAAATATCTTCAATCAATAGAATGGGTAGGCTACTACTTAAAGGTGTTTAGTCATGTTCGATGTTTTTGGACATAAGTTCATTCTGCAATGACTCACTTAAGAGCCTTGTAACCAGTGGTGGGGCCCATTTGTCCTTTCGGCCAGTTACACTGTAGGAACAGCTATACCCAAGGCTACAGCTTTCGCTCACACCTGATTTCTATAGCGGCTCAAAGGATTTACCGCTCGAGGTCGTTCCCAAGAGTATCGATCCCTTGGCAGGCCTCTTTTAAAAAGATAAAATTTGAGTGTTACTAACACTTTTCTCTTGCACCTAGGACCACGAGAGCCAAGGGAGAGGATAGTGTGTGTTAGAAGTAGGACCACTCGACCAACTCTTTTGCACAAGTGTGCCAAGCATGAAAAACACTTGTTCTTTTTAATTTGTCATTGCAATGTGATCTAACTATTTGGAGATGTTGCTCCAACAGTCATGGTGTTTTTTTAAACTTCAAAGGCAAAATATTTTGTAAACTAGGAACTTTGAAATCCTAGTCAACTGAATTGAAAACACGTCTTGCTTGAAGTAAAATTATTTTTGAGCTTGAAGGAAAAATGGCTTGTTCTTTTTAGATTGCCCCCAAAACAAAGTGTTGATTGTAAATTTCTTTTAAGTTGATGCAAGAAAATAAATTTTGTTTTGTTGATTTTAAGCACCAAAATGAAGTTTGTTTCCTAACTTGCAAGAAATAAAGTTGTTTTGTATAAGTTTGTCGTTCTTTTTACCTTGGAACAATGAAATTCTTTTTAAGAGTCCCAAACAAATGTGTGATTCTTTTTTTTAAAAGCCCAAATTTGAAATGTGAAGTTAATTTTAAACCAAAATAAAAAGTGAATTCATTTTTTTAAAACCAACTTCAAAAACAAGTTAGTAAGAAATATAAATCTACTTTTTAATCTAATTTAAATCTGCACAAAAGAGAAAAATAGTTAGTAAAATCCGCCTATTTGGTGGGCTTCTACAAGCCTAATTTTTTTTTTTTGGTTACAAGGTGATTTGTACAACGTTCTGTTACAATAGCGCTAGTCTACGTTTGAACAGAGGCGCTATTTAACAGAAACGCACTAAAAGAAAGGGAAAGACAAGAGAAGGCAAAAGCACTGAAATAGGGTGAATAGCGCCAAAATAATGTCAAACGCACCAAAATAGTGTCAAAAACGCAACCTGTGTGACATTTTCAACATTCAAACATGTTATTGGTTAAAAAAAAAAGTTGATCTTTTTGGTGTTTGGATTCACGTCGGGTTCACCAAATGATGCTCTGCAAAAAGGATTAGAAAATCTGTTTGATGGCAACACACACAAGAGCACAAGAAACAAACATTAGTGTTAGCAACAAAAGATTATCCTAAACAGGCATATCAAGAGAGATATTAAGCATGAAATAGAAAGCATATAAACATAAAATAAAATAGCTAATCAAGATGCTCATAGTTGCTCCTCCCTTGTTCCTCTCCTCTCCAAGTCCCAAATGAGTGTAGCTCTCAGCTTTTAGCACTAGCCATGGATGCCATATGGAGATTCAAGATAGTTGAATATGATAAGCAAATGCTATGCAAGTGTAGATAGTGATGCTATGAGAAAGCTCTATGCTAATGCCAGTATAACAACAATACTCTAATGCTTCTCTTTTTTGCTTGAGGAGAAGGGTTCTATTTATAGAAGAAATGGGGAAATGAAGGGTTAAGATTGAATGGTTTAATCAAGGGCCAAGTTTGAAAGTTGGGGATCCATGTGCACAATTGGCACCAATAAAATGGTGACAAGTGTCAACATAGGATTGGGTTGAGAGAAGAGGTTGGAGGCATTAAAGGCCTGAGAAGACCTCATGGTTATCTAGAGGCTAAGGGTCAAGTCCAAATTAAGATTACCCACTGGATTAAGAGTTAATCCAAGGATAAACCTTTGTGCAAATGTTTAAGAGATAATCATGGTCAAAGCATTAATGGCCTGATGAGACCTTTGGGTTGGGTAGAGGTTGAGTCAAAACAAATGTTTTAACAATGTGGGAGGGTTTGAGGTAACCATTAATGGTTATTGGAGACTTTGGGGATTAAGTGGTTGAAGGTTGAAAGCCTTCAATGGTTATCAAAGACTTTGAGCCATTTAGTGGTTGAAGGTTGAAAGCCTTTAATGGTTATCAAAGACTTTGAGGGTTTGAGAAGTGACTTCCCTTTTGCTTAGGAATGTGACAAAGTTTAGAGAAGGGGTTAGGTTATTTAGAAGTGATTAGAAAATTCTAGAAGGGGTTTAGGCATGCAAGTGGATTTTGTAGGAAAATGCAAGTGGGAGAAATTTTGGTATTTTCAATTAAAATAAAATCATTTATTTAAATTAAATGGTGTAATTTGCATTTGGATAAATATTCAAATAAATATTAATTTATTTAAATGAGAAAAATGAAGATAAAGCATTAAAATGCTTGAAGACTTTGAGGGAAACCATTAAAGGCTTGAAGACTTTAAGGAAAACCATTAAAGTCTTAAGAAGACTATATAAGGAAGCCATCAAGTTTGAATACTTTAAGGGAAACCATTAAAGGTTTCAAGTGGGTGAGGATAAATAGGATTTTAAATAAATAATTTATTTAAAATAGTTGTGCAACTTGCTTTTGTAGGAAAGTACAAGTGGGTGGAGGATAAAGGTGATTTAAATAAATTATTTATTTAAAATAATTGTGCAACTTGCTTTTGTAGGAAAATACAAGTGGGTGGAGGATAAAGGTGATTTAAATAAATTATTTATTTAAAATAATTGTGCAACTTGCATTTGTAGGAAAATACAAGTGGGTAGAGGATAAAGGTGATTTAAATAAATGTTAATTTATTTAAATGTGAGAGGTGGGATTTTGGGGGATTTAAATAAATATTAATTTATTTAAATGTGAGAGAGTATTTAATTAAATAAATATGATTTATTTATTTAATTAATGGTCTGAATTTGGTTAAGTGAATTAAATCAAATAAATTGAATAATTTATTTAATTAATAGGAGAAGAGGGTTAAGATGAATTAATTAAATATTAATTTAATTAATTATTAATTGATGGTTAAATAATCAAATAAATACTAAGTATTCATTTAATTAAGTGGACAGATTTATGTGACTACAAGTTCCTATTACATTCTTGTCCACCGGTCTAAGTACCAGCTCCCAAGTCTTGTTCTTCTGGATTTGATTTAGTTCTTCTTCCATAGCTTTTACCCAACTTTCATCTTTACTTGCTTCCTCATAAGTGTTTGGTTCAATCATTGATAGAAAATTGTAATTGGCTTGTTCTTGAGCTTCAACAATCTTCCTTCTTGTCTGAAACCCTTTCGTCTTGTCTCCAATTATCTAATTTTTTGAATGATTCTTTTAAACATACTTAGCAGGAACTTTTGTTGAGTCTTCCTCTTTTTTCTTCTTCTTCATCATTTATTTCCTTCTCTTTGTTCTTTTCCAGATCACTTGTCTTTTGTATAATTTCTAGAACAATCTCAACCTTTTGTGCTAGAAAACATTTACTGTCCTTTCTATCCTTGATGTAGTATACATTTCCACCCGCTCTAACTCTTTCTACAACACTTTTACCAATCTTCTCTTTTCTGATCACACATTCGGTGTGACTAAACAAAATTTCTTATCCTTTTCTCCACATTTGACCAACACTTAACAAACTATGCCTTAACCCTTCAACATAATAAACATCATTAGTTTTATGCTTATCAACATCAAATTCATCCAAATATCCACCAAAATCTCTAATACCATCAACAACATCAATCACCCTATGAAAATAGTTCTCAACACCTTCATCTTCAATCATTCTCAAATACTCATACTTTTGCTTCAAATTCATTTTTCTTTGTCTTTGGATCTCCTTCATATGCCAAGCACAACTTGTTCCATACAAATTTAGCTTATTTCAATCATTTTACCCTTCCAAACACTGAATCACTTATACAACTAAAAATTATAGCTCTATCCTTCGCATTGGTCTTCTTTAGCTTTATCTCATCCGAAGTCTAGGACCACCCTATCGAGGTGTATATCCAGTTTGAATGATTTCCCAAATTTCATTCTGCAATGTCTCTAAGTGCAACCCCATTCTCTCCTTCCATTATGGAAAGTTTGTACCATCAAAGATCGAAACCTCGTAATGCATGTCATGCACCACACCAGATCTACTTCAAGCGATTAAGCTTACTCAAGAAGAACCTTACTTTGATACAAATTGTTGAACCCAAGCTAGGACTAAGAAGGGGGCAAATTAGTCTAAAACAAAAATTAATACATCACATAAACAATTAAACAACAACACACGTCCAACACATGGACACCAAGATTTCCTGCGTGGAAAACCCAAACATGGAAAAATCGTGGTGAGCACTTGTCCACAAAATAAATCCACTATATATAAATCAGATTACAAAGAAAAGAGCTCACTACTCTGAACTTGCAAACCAAGGCTAACTACTCTTGGGACAAGATACAAAAGAGGACTTGCAAACTTGAAGCTAACTACAACAAGGCAAGATACATAAATGATTTGAAAAGAAGGATCTCTTGATCATGAGGTTGTCCTTGAACTCTACATCAAGCGACCAACATCAACACACACAACTTAGACCTCAATTGTCAACACTTTGTCTCATATCTCTATCACAATCTCAAAGCAACTTGCATATCATTCGAACACGACTCTTCTTCTCTTCTCTTCACTGAATTTCACACACTTCCTTTCACATTTTCTACATTTCTCTTCCCACTCTCACCATTCCACTCACTTTCCACACTCAACTCAATCATGTACACATTTCTTATATACACGATAGATCATCAAAGCTTGAACTAAGTCATCCTAAACCAAAATATACCTTCCCACACCAAAAACACACACATTGATCCACTCCAGGAGAAAGAGGGGACCAAAACATATCTTCCAAAGATCAATTCACTGATTTGCAATCTCTGGAACATAACAATCATCATATCAACACACTACACATCCTTATAAGCAATTAATAGTCAAAACATATCGTCCAACGCAAATAACTCTAATTTGGATATCCACATGCTTTGGTGAGACCCCGTAATAGATCAAACAATCTACCACAAATCATATCCATGACACCAAAACTATATCCAAAAAAGATAACAATAACAAACAACATCAGCAACACTTTCTAGACCCAAACACTTCCATAACAACCAATAGAACTACTACATCACCAATACAACAAGATACAAAATACTTCATTTTAGAAGGCCAAAAAATACAGTTATTTACAAAATATCGCCAACCATTCTTGCAAAACACTTTAGTACCTGAAATTTGAATCAAGACATAGCACAAACATTATAAGCATGTCCTCAAGCTACAACAACATACACCAATGTAAAGCATTCTTCATACCAAACTTGTTAACCACACAAATTGCCATAACCAAAACCATTAGCTACAACCACAAGGTCCTAAAAAGATAAGACTACAACGTCCACATAGCATACATATTATGTGTTTAGTCTTTGAATGTATCATTGAATTTTTAGAAATGTGTATAGTACTTCTATTATTGAACATGATAAGAATGGGTTCATCATACATCACCTTGATATATTTTAATGTTTGCTTCACCCACATCACTCATGTGTAACACGATGCTACAACAATATACTTTGACTCTGTTGTTGATAAAGATATTGAATCTTGTTTCTTAGTGAATTGGGAGACCAATATATCTCCCCCAAAAAATGGACTACCACAATACTTCTCTTGTCATCCAAACAACCAACCCAATCAACATAAATATAGGCCTTCGAGGAGAAACCATTATCCTTCTTATACCACAAACCATAATCTAGAGTCCCCTTCAAATATCTGAATATTTTTTTAACAACCTTGTCATGAGATTGCTTAGGATTAGCTTGATATTTGGAAACCAAACACACATCATGCATAATATTAGTTCAATAAGTAGTCAAATATAGTAGTCCTCCAATCATAGACTTATGGAGAGTCTGATCAACTTGCAGATACTCGTGATCTTTACTCAAATGAAAACCCGTTGCTATAAGGGTACTCACTAGTTTAGAATTCTCCATACCAAACACCTAAACATCTCTTTAACATACTTAGCCCAAGAAATAAAGACACCATCATCTATTTGAGTGACAACTCACCAATAATTGACATCTCTAACTATTCCTACATTTCTCTATAAATTTCTTACATATAGCATCATCTCCACCAAAGATAATGTCATCAACATATACAACAACTATCAAAAGCTTGTCTTTCTCAACCTTTAAGTAAAGATTGATATTTGCAACACCTTTCTTCAATCCTTGTTGAAGTACTTATCCACCCTTGCATACCAAATCCTAGGGGCTTGCTTGAGACCATACAAAATGTTTTTAAGTCCACACACTATGTTTTGATCCTCTATCAATTGAAAGCCATCAAGATGCTCTATGTAGACTTCTACCTCTAAATCTCCATTCAAAAAGCTTGACTTGACATCCATTTGATACGCCTTAAAGTTCTTGTGAGTTGTAAATGCAAAAAACATTCTAATTTCTTCCATCCTAGCTACTAGAGAAAAAGTATCCTCAAAGTCAATACCTTCCACTTGAGAATATCCTTTACAAAGAAACCTAGCTTTGTTCCTTGTCACTTCTCCTCCTAATTCAGTTTGTTCTAGAACACTCATGTTGTTCCTATCACAATCTTGTTTGTTTGTCTAGGTACTAGTTCCCATGTCTGATCCTTCTCAATCTAATCAAGCTCTTCTTGCATTTCCTTTAACTATCCTTCATCCTTTCTAGAATTAACAAAGGACTTGGGTTCTACCTTTGATAATAGACAATGATTTCACTTGACTTGGCAAGAATTCTTCTAGTTTGCACACCTTCTACATGATTCTTCTAGGCACATTTTGTTGCAGTCTTCATGACAACTCCAATTCTATCTCTGTTGTTTTCTCTTCCTCCTTTTCATCTTTTTCTTCTACAATGTAGAGAGAATCTTCTAATCTATAATCCTCGGGTTCTTGTGTAATCTGATTCTAATCTTCATCTACTCTATCATTTGTGCTTTCAACCACCTTCCTGAGTCTCTTGTTGTAACATTTGTAAGTCTTGCCTCGTGTTGAGTTTCCAAAGAAGATTCCTTCATTAGTTCTCAAGTCAAACTTTTCAATATTTTCTTCATCTCTTCTAATTTAACATTAGCTTCCAAAGACTCTAAAATACTTGATAGTAGCAAGTCTTCCATACCATAGCTCATAAGGGATCTTAGAATTATTGACCCTCACTTGCACTTTGTTAAGAACATAGATAGAAGTATGCAAAAATTCTTTCCAATAGACGTAAGACAAATTAACATCCTTCAACATTGTCTTAGCCATCCCTTGAACAATCCCATTTTTCCTTTCAACAACCCCATTTTGTTGAGGGGTCCTAGTAGCAGACAATGTATCCTAATACCATGATCTTCACAAAACTTTTCAAACTCATTTGATGTAAATTCACCACCTCTCTCAAACCTTAAGCATTTGATCTTAGAATCTATTTCATTCTCAACCATGGATTTGAAATATTCAAGATTATCTAGGGCTTCAAATTTTTCTTTTAAAAAAGTAACCCTTGTCATTCTACAATAATCATCAATGAGCAACATAAAGTACCTTTCACCACTTCATCCTCGTCCTAGAATATTTGCATAGTTCAATATGTATCAGCTTCGTAACGTCATAAATTGCACCCTATGCAATTCCACACTCCATAGGAACATTCACTTTAAGCTGATTGGAGAATTACTTCACCTTCTTGTCCTTTTGTCTTCTTGGCTAGCCCCATAGCCATTGTTTTTGCCATTTTTTTGAATATGTTGATTGTCTGACTCATGGAGCCCTACGTGCTGGGGAGATGTCCACATGTTGTGCTAGTGTCCCACAAATATGCAGCCTGAAGGTAGTCATTGGAGCATTACACTTGCGATTAGTAGAGTTCATTAAGCCTCTTGTTGTGTGCATTGACATCGGTTTCACTTCTATGCTTCATATCTTGCCTTTCTAGCTTCATTTTGGGTCTCTAGTGAATTTCTCTAATTCTCTAGCAAGTCTCCAAGGTTTCTAATCTCACATTTCATCATTCTAAGCAATATGTGAAGCATTCTCTTGCATCTCATTGTTATACTTCATTCTTGAGACTCTCACTGATTTGTGGAAGATTTTGTTAAAAAAAATTCCATCCTGAAAGCTCTTCATTTTTAGTTGTTGAGGAGTTCTTCACTTCACTATTGGAGGTGGATGGAGAAAAACACAAAACATTAACACATTGAGACACCCAGAAGCTATAATATGTGTTGCTGCACAAAACTAGATTTTATTGCTTGCTCAAAACTAATTACATCTGCCTCTATTTATAGAGGTCTTTGGAAATTCATAGGAGTTTCTAGACTTTTCTTATCACCACCTTGTAGATTTCTGAAATTTTTGGATAGTATATTAACTGTTGGACAATGGTAGATAGCTTTAGTTGATGCTTAATGTTTCTAGATACAACAATTAATATACAACCATGGTAGTTGTGGGAGAGCAGGTAGAAATTACTACTCTTTTGACACTATCCCTTAATTTTTACCACGAATGCTACAACATTCTCAAATTCAATTTTCTTTGCTAAAGACATTTGTCTTTTCTCTTATTTGTCTTGCACTTGCAACCAAGTTTTCATGCTTATTCATATTATTTTCTTGCATAATATCTTCAAACTATCTCTATAATTCTTCAAATCTTTTCTTCAACTATGACACCTTTCTCTTAGCTTCTTCCCACTGTTGCGGCAGTCTCTTGGTCCATTGATTTTCAAATCTTCAAAACATCAAATTATCTATCAATCATTTCTCTTGACCAACAACATTTGTTATCCTTCTTAAACCTTGATATCTTGTTTGACTGTTACCAACATATGAGAATTTATACTTAAACAAATTTTTAATCATGCATGTATTCTTTTGCCAATTAGACCCACAACTCCATCCACAATCCATTTGCATAAATCTTGTTTGAGATTATTTCTTTGACACTTCGTTCCAACACATTTTTTCACAATGATTTTTTAAACCACAAATTCTACATGGATGTAAATCCCAACACATCTCTTTTGTGTGTCCTCTTTTGTTACAATAGGAACATTGCATACTCTTCGTTCCTTGATAGGATTCACTTGAACCTATAACAACTATATTCATCTTTCCTTTACCAGTGAAATACCCGAGACCTTCATACTTAGACCTCATTATTGGCTCAATAGGGTTTTTCATACCTTGTTCATGCTTACCCAATCCTTGACCTTTATAACCCATTTTCTCCATTATCTTCAAACCAATATTTTGAGAGCAACTTTTGTTAGTTTCATCACATCTAACAAGATTTTCAAGTCATTAACGTGTTTATCTCTATCACAAACAACTTCAGCAAAATTACATTCATCAAATGAGAAACTTAAAACCTTTGTACTACGAGAAACATCACACACCAATTTCTTTGACTTCAAACTTACATTTTCTTCATTTAATTTTGCACTCCTTTGGCGCCTTCAAGAAATCCTTGATTGGCTTCGATCTTTGGGAGCTTCAAAATCTGCAATCCTATATTGTCATCTTTGGCAGGGACAATCCAAAAATGAGTCTTCCATGGGGAATAACTTCTTTGACTCTCTTGAACTCTCTTGAACAACTTCCTATTGGAAATTGTTGCCTACAACAGTTTCAAATCTTTTTGTAATCATTTGCTGCAAACACTTCTTTTCATTGGCATCAATCTTTCTTTAATGATCAGTTTTTTTACTTTCCAAATGTAGTGAACTTATATGACAACTTTCTTGGCAACAAAAGACTTGCAGCTCAACATACACTCAACTTTAGTTGTGGCTTTTGACAACCATAACAAATACAATAAGACATCAAAAATGACTTTGTAAACCAATGACTGCAACTACTTTGCCTAGTAACACTAACAATCTTTCACACTACAACACTCCATTTCAACACTCCTCACCCGTGGCTCTCCAAGATCATCAGGAGCATCAACCATTGGCTTTTCAAACGGGATCATCCATATCCTTTGATACCAATCTGTTGGAAGTGGATGGAGAAAAAAAAATTCACATTGAGACACCCAAGAGTTATAATGTGTGCTACCGCACAAAACTAGATTTTATTGCTTGCTCAAAACTAATTACATCTACTTCTATTTATAGAGGTCTTTGAAAATTCATAGGAGTTTCTAGACTCTTCTTATCATCGTCTTGGATATTTCTAAAAATTTCAGATAGTACATTAACTATTGGACAATGGTAGATAGCTTCAATTGACGCTTGATGTTTCTAGATGCAACAATTAATGTACAGTTGTGGTAGTTGTGGGAGAGCTGGTATAAATTACTAGACTCTTCTGGCATTCACATTGTGCACTCATGATTTAATTTATATCTATAGCATATCTATTGTCCGCTTCCACTTTGTATCTCTTCTAATGGTTTATCTATCTATCTACATGACTATATGTGGAGGTGGAAATAGCAAAACAGGGGTCTGACTATGGCAAACCTCTAAAACACATCCCCAACATTTTCCTTTGTCTTGTGTGTAGGTTGTTGAGAAGACCAATCATTACTAGAGGCTTCATTCGTGGATTGGTTGTGGTACTATCTCTTTCCTTTCTAATATTCTTCTATTTAATATTCATATTCAATTTTCTTTTTGTCATACATTAATCTCATTTGAATGGATTAGAAACACATATCTTATCGCACTACATTTTTTGCACCAAACTTTGCCTCTATTCATAAAGGATGCCAGGCATCCTTGGGCAAAGGGTTGTTGGAGGTCATTAGAACATCTCTGTGACACATCAAATTTTATCTTCTAGCAATTGACAACCCTTGTGCTTTGTGCTTATCTTGAGTGTAGAGGTTGATTTGTGAGTCCTCGAGAGGTACTTATCTTCTTGTTAGAGTGGTTTAGTTTTTCCCCTCGATATTTTGATGAACTCGATGTGGAGGCTTGTCTTGTGCACTTATAGTTGGTTTTAACCACTTTAACATTTTATTTATCTATTATTTTAATACTTGTGTCGAGTTTCTTAATTGCACTCTGTCGAAGTTGTCAAAGCGTCATAGGGATTGGCAATGAGCTTTACAACCTAAACTACCTTTGAGGTTGTTGTGAGAACTTCTAGATCAAGTATCTCTTTGAATCAATAGTCCTACTCAGTCGAGATCAATGTTTGTAGGCATAATGGATTTTGAATAATCCATTTGCTTCTCGTCCTGTTCAAAACATTTTTATTGGGATCTCTTCTGCAAGCAATTCAGAAAATAATTCTTGGAATAATACCCTAATGAATTGATGCAGGAGCATCCCCGGTTCACAACAATCTTGCATCAACCAAAAACATTTTCCCTTTCTATTTTGTTTTGTGTTTGCAGTTTCAGTTTTCCTTTCTGTGTGTTCCGATTTTGGCTCACCGAATTCTTTGGAGTTGGATTATACTTGAAGACTTGATCATCTTTCTTGCTTTCAGACTATATCACATTTGGATCACTTTCCGGCAAGATATCGCTACTGATTTCCATGACAGTTTATTGTTACCAGTTGCTTGAGACCTATTATGGTGATCTATCGGAAACCATTCTGAAGCTTGCAGAGCCTTGGACGTTGATTTTGATGTTCCTTGGGGTGTGGCCGACCTTCTACGTTTCATCCTTTGGATTTTCTGGAGGAATCTCTTGGCAGAGGCTGACTTTGTTATTTTACACGTTAGGTCTTATTCTTCAGATTCTTATCCCTTTTGGGCTGACTGGATCCTTTGGATCGATATATATATTTGTAATTATGTTTTAGAATGCAATAATGGATCAGAGGATCAGATAGATAGATTATACATAGAAGATAGATCTTTCGATTCAAGGTCCCGGTGAGACCTATTCTACTAGGCCTGTGTGTCAGTATGTTGTAACTCGATCATTACCGGTTGGGTGTAATCAAATTTCATGCAATAATATAACATATTCTGCATTGCCTCCATCATATCTATGTGTTTCTATTGTGTTTGTTGGCAATTTGATGGAATTGATTATGATGTTTTGTCATTGATGTCAATACTAGTTGCTTTGGTTGTTTATCAATATCCGGTTGGTCTCAGTAGGATGATTGGATTCCGATTGATAACATCATGTTGATCCGGTATACTCTAGTATGCTTTGTCTTATGGAATTGGCTTAGATTTTCTATTCATGCTATTCAGATATATGTTCAGTCAGCCGGTATTGATTTTGTGATCGGATGCTATCTTATATGCTGGTAAGCCTAGTTTATTGTTCTAGTAAGGGTTTCACTGACAAAGCTTTATTGAAGATGTTTTGATATTATGCATAAGTGGTGTTGGTGCAGCTTCTAGAAGGTATTCAAGATGTTGATGGTGATCATGTTCGGGCCTTTACTGATTGGAATCATTGCTTTAGCGTGTGTGGAATTAAATTGGGTCTGGTACTATCTAGGTTATGGTCCGACTTAATGTAACGTGTTGCTGGAACTCCTCAATGTGTTTTCGGGATGATTTTTGGGTTGGATGATATTTGTTTGGCCTTAGACCGACATGTTTTATAATTATGTAATAGGTTTACTATTTGGGAGGCCAACCTAATTGTTTAAGGTCTAGGGTTTGTATATATATGTATGATCTCATTTTAGATCATGGTATGAAAGCGAATAATGTAATAATCATTCATGTAGAGGATTTGGTTGATCATAGGTGATCGAGTTGGGTTTATGCAAGAGGTTTCAGATCTTCGGTATTGAACTTAACCGAAACTATAGTCAGGCATAAGAGATGCTATTATTGCAGTTCATTCTTCCTTCTAGATTGTAGTCTGGATTTCTTATGTAGTCAATGAGGATCCTTTTGTGATGAGTAGTCTACTCTAGGCTGTTGGTCTTCTTGCAAGTGTAGGCTCCTCAATTTTTAATCACATACTTACTATAGAAGTATTATCTGACGGTGGGTAGGCTTCCCATCATGGTTAATCCCTTTATCGAATTTTCCACGTACAAATATTGGTGTCATGTGGATGGTAACTATTCTCTAATTGTTGCTTGTCCTTAATTGGTATATTTTCTATTCTGGTAATTGGTTTATGTATTCTAGTATTGATCTTATGTGTTCCAATAATAGAGTTTTAAATGCTTAAGATTCCGGTAATCTGGTGACAACTGATTCACCGCCCCCCCTCTTAGTTGTCCTCCGGTTATTTGAACTGTCTAACAATGTTTACTCTTGATGGCCGGTCCGAATTGATCTCTTTGAGGTCCCTCCTTACCGGTGTCTGCACCAAGTGGTATCAGAGTGAAGTTTCATTCCGGAGGTTGCGTGTCCTGAATTTTGTTGTAGGGTGGCGGATTATAGATCCAACTTGCAATTGCAGAGGACTAGCGTGATTCATGGCACGAAGAGGAATGAGGAATGGTGGAGTACATGGGAATGCAGACCCTGCTATGATGGAGATGTTGCAAGGAATAGAAACCTAGTTAGAAGTCATGGAGACAGCCCAGAGAAGAGGCCGACATGTTGAAGATGTACATGAAGATGAAGGAGAAGAAGCTTGGACAGAACAAGTAAACCTATCGGCGGTTGACCCGAACAAAGAAAGGTTTTTAAGGGTTTTGAGTAGGGCAAACATTAAACCTAATTTTACCCCACCGGAATATAATGGGAAGTTAGGTTCGAATGAATTGATGGATTGGATCTCGAAGATGGAGAATTATTTCAATTTTGAAAACACTGCAGAAGAGAGGAAGGTGAAATATGAGTGTACCCGATTGAAAGGTCATGCATCTCTTTGGTGGAAGCATTTGCAGGTTGATAGACAGAGAAGAGGTAAAGAAAAGATTAAGACATGGGATAAGATGATTTTTAAGTTGAAATCAAAGTTTGTGTCAGCAAAGTATCAAGTGGATTTGTTCCGGAAGTTGCAGAATCTGAGACAAAAGGAATCTAGTGTGAAGGAGTACACCGAAGCATTTTACAAGATGAACATCAAATCCGGATATGTTGATGATGAAGTTGAACAAATTGCAAGATATTTGAATGGATTGTAGATGTCTATACAAGATGAACTCAGTTTGATCAAATTGGAGAGTGTTGAAGAGGCTTACTAGTATGCCTTGAAGGCTGAAGAGAAATTGAACAAAAGACATGAGCAAAGAAAGAGAGGTAGAGGTGGAAGGTTAACCGGAGGAAGATTTCAAGGAGGAAGAGGATATACCAAAGGAAGAGAAACTAATACAGATCAGAACAAGGACAAGCAAGTGAGAAAAGAAGGTAATTCATATCGAAAGGATCATAGAAATTTCTCCCGGAGGAGAGAACTGGATGGTTATCAAAATGAGAACTTTGGAAGACAAGATAAGAGGATGTTTAGATTAACTTGCTTTAAGTGTGGAGGAGAAGGACACAATACATTTGAGTGTAAGAAGATAGAGACTATCGAAAGAGCAGTAGTGGTGGAAGAAAACCCCACCGGACCAGACAATAAATAGGAAGATGGACAACTATTGATGATGAGGAGAGATTTGTGTCATACCGGAGGAAATGAAGAACCCTTGCAGAGGAAGAATCTGTTCAAGACCAGATGTAAGGTATCTGGTAAGTGTTGTAAAGTTGTTATTGATAGTGGTAGCTCAAATAATCTTGTTTTAGAAGCGATGGTGGCTAACTTGAAATTGGAGCAATTGAAACACCCTAAGCTTTACTAAATAGCATGGATTCAGGATGAACATAAGTTGTTAGTAAGTGAACAATGCTTGGTGAAATTGAAAATTGGAAATTATCATGATGAAGTTTTGTGTGATATTATGCCTATGGATATTTGTCATCTTTTCTTTGCTAGACCTTGGTAGTTTCATAGATAGGCAATATGTGATGGAAGGAAAATACATACACTACTGTGGCCAATGGGATGAAGCAAACCTTATTACCTTTGTAGGAACCTTTGAAGAATGAAGTCTATACAAATGCCAGAATTTATTTAGTAGATGGAAGGAAATTCATGGATGGACTGAGACATGATAATGTGTGTTTTGCATTAATTCATAAGAAGACAGAGTGAGTGGAATTGAAAGGAGAACACCCGGAAGAGATAAGAGATTTGCTGACAGAATATGAGGATATCATTTCAGATAATGTACCTGATGGATTGCCACCAGTTAGAAGTATTATTCATTGCATGGACTTGGTTCCCGGAGCTAGTTTGCCTAACAAAGCTGCACACTGGTTGACACCGACATAGAATGAAGAACTGAATAGACAAGTGCAGGAGTTGTTGAAGAAAGGTTTGATTAGGGAGAGTCTGAGCCCTTGTCCAGTACCAACAGTATTGGCATCTAAGAAGAATGAAGAATGGAGGATGTGTATTGATTCAAGAGCAATAAACAAGATCACAATGAAATATCGGTTTCCTTTGCATAGGATGGATGACATAATGGACTGTTTGAGTGGAGCAAAATACTTTACAAAGATAGATTTGAAGAGTGGATATCATCAGATCAGAATCAAAGAAGGTGATGAGTGGAAGACAACATTTAAGACAAATGAAGGACTATATGAATGGTTGGTGATGCCTTTTGGATTGACTAACGCACCGAGTACTTTCATGAGGGTGATGAATGCGGTATTGAAGAAATTCTTAGGTAAGTTTGTTATTGTGTATTTGGATGACATTCTAATTTTCAATAGGACAAAAGAGGAACATTTGTTGCAGTTAAGACAAGTTTTGCAGAGGTTAAGAGAAGAAAATTTGTTGATCAATATCAAGAAGTGTACTTTCATGAAGGATGAGTTAATCTATTTAGGATTTGTGATATGTGAGGATGGTTTGAAGATGGACCCTGAGAAAGTGAAAGCTATTGTTGAGTGGCCTACACCAGAAATCATTGGAGAGGTAAGATCATTTCATGGATTGGCAAGTTTTTACCGGGAGTCTATTAGGAATTTCAGTTTAGTTTGTAACCCTATGACTAAGACCATGAGAGGAGACCAAAAGGAATTCAAGTAGACCATCGGAGCAAACAAAAGTTTTGAGTTGTTGAAGAAGAAAGTGACTGAGCAACCTATGTTAGCTTTACTGGATTTCAATAAAGTATTTCAAGTGGATTGTGATGCAAGTGGAAAATAAATAGGAGCAGTCTTGAGTCAAGAAGGGAGCGCAGTAGCCTATTTCAGTGAGAAATTGAATGATGCTCGAAAGAGATATTCAATGTATGATCATGAACTTTATGCCATAGGTCAAACCTGGAAGAAATGGAGATATTACTTGTTGCCTAAGGAGTTTGTGTTGTATACAGATCATCAAGATTTGCAGTATTTGAACAGTCAGAGTAAGTTGAATCAGAGACATATGAGATCGGTAGAATTCTTGTAGAGTTACACCTTTGTTTTGAAGCATAGAAGTGGGAAATCTAACAAAGTTGTTGATGCATTGAGTAGGAGAAGGAATTTGTTGACTGAGATGAGAGTAACAGTATTAGGTTTTGAAGATTTGAAGACCTTGTATGATGAAGACCCGGATTTTGCAGAACCTTGGAGAGCATGTAGAGAACCGGTTAGGGTAGATAGAATTAAATGGTTGGATTATTTCATTCAGGATGGGATGTTATTCTGGTGAGTTCAGTTGTGCATACCTAAGAGTTCCATTAGAGAGAATCTAATAAAGGAGAAACATAGTGGAGGTTTAGCGAGACATTTTAGCATTGACAAAATAGTTGCATTGGTGAGTGAGCAATACTTTTGGCCCCAAATTCATAAGGATGTTATGAGATATGTGAAGAGTTGTAGAGTTTGTCAAGTTGCAAAATATAGTAGTCAGAATGTGGGATTGTATAAACCTTTGACAATACCGGTAAGACCTTGGGAGGATATAAGCATAGATTTTGTACTTGTATCGCCTAAGACATAGAGAGGGAATGATTCTATATTTGTGGTAGTGGATAGATTTTTGAAGATGGCCCATTTCATACCTTGTAAGAAGGCATCAGATGCATTGCATGTTGTAGACCTATTTTTGAAGGAAGTGGTGAGATTACATGGATTACCTAAGAGCATAGTTTCAGACAGAGACACTAAGTTTGTTGGTTGTTTTTGAAGAACGCTTTGGAAGAAGATGAAGACAAATTTGAAGTTTAGTTCTACTTTTCATACACAAACTAATGGACAGACATAAGTTGTTAACCGGAGTTTGGGAAACTTGTTGAGATGTTTAGTGGGAGATAAAACCAAAAGTTGGGATTTGATCCTTGCACAAGAAGAGTTTGACTACAACAATTTAGTGAATAGAAGTACTGGAAAAACACCTTTTGAGATTGTTATCAGAGTGCACCCTAGAGGTATAGCAAAATTGAGAGACATTAGCAGTGAAGACCGAAAGAGTTCAAAAGCAGAAAATTTTGCAGATCACGTGGCAACATTGCATATTCAGGTTAAAAAACATTTGGAAGACATGAACAACAAATATAAGGAGAAGGCAGATAAGAAGAGGAGACATAAGGAATTTGAAGTTGGTGATGAAGTAATGGTATATCTAAGAAAGGAGAGATTCCAGGTTGGAACTTATAATAAGTTGCAAATGAAGAAGTTTGGACCCTGTCAGATTTTGAGGAAGTTCAGCTCTGGAAATGCATATGGAGTGGAGCTCCCAGATAGTCTAAGTATTTCACCTATATTCAACATTGCATATCTTCATGAGTACCTTGAATTAGAATTCAATAAGGACAATGTTGCAAACTTGGAGAAACAATTGCCCTGGAAGGAACCATATCAGATTGAAGAGATTTTGGACAGTAGAATTGGGTGTAATAACCAGAGCAGTGTGTATAAGGAATATCTTGTGATGTGGAAGGATAGACCAGCTGAAGATTCATCTTGGATTTCTCAGCTAGAGGCAAACCACCTTGGTTTTCCTCTGGCCCTAGCAAAGTGAGGGGCTCACTTTTTCAATAACCCCAGATGTTTGATGCAGGAGCATCACTGGTTCACAGCAATCTTGCGTCAACCGAAAACATTTTCCCTTTCTGTTTTGTTTTCTATTTGTAGTTTCAATTTTCCTTTCCGTGTGTTCCGATTTTGGCTTATCGGATCTTGTGGAGTTGGATTCTACTTGAAGACTTGATCATCTTTCTTGCTTTCAAACCGCCTCACATTTGGATCACTTTCTGATAAGATATCGCTACCGGTTTCCATGACAATTTCTTGTAACCAATTGTTCCTTTGTTACTGGCTGCCTGAGACCTATTCTGGTGATCTACCAGAACCCATTCTGAAGCTTGTGGAGCCTTGGACATTGGTTTTGATGTTTCTTGGGGTGTGGCCGACCTTCTACGTTTCATCCTTTGGATTTTCCCGAGGAATCTCTTGGCGGAGGCCGACTTTGTTATTTTACACGTTAGGTCTTGTTCTTCGGGTTTTGATCCCTTTTGGGCCGACTGGATCCATTAGATCGATATATATATTTGTAATTATTCTTTAGATAGATAGACTATACATAAAAGATAGATCTTTCGATTCAAAGTCCCAGTGAGACCTATTCTACCAAGCCTATCTGTCGGTATGTTGTAACCCAGTCATTACCGGTTGGATGTAATCAAATTTTATGCAATAATATAACCCGTTTTGCATTGCCTCCATCATATCTGTGTGTTTTCGTTGTGTTTACTCTTGTTGGCCGATCTAGATTGATCTCTTTGAGGTCCCTCCTTACCGCTATCTGCATCATGAATAGTCCTTTTAGGTCTCCTCCCCTCGTCAATCATGAATTTTCTATTGCAGTCTTATTCAACCAAATTCACTCTCTAGAGGAAAACCTGAGGGACTTTGAGAGTTTTATTGATTGATAAAATATCGTCCCCCAAGCCGACTCCATTATTCATAATCTAAGAGATATTCTTGGATAAGAAAGGCCTAGAAGTGATTTATGTACCACTTGTTGAGTTCCATACCCAAGATGATCAATGATACCACTAGCCTATAGATTGGTGTTAACATTTCTGGAGCATTAGTCCACATGGTGGATACTAAACCTATTATCTATTGGTTTGTTGGTGATGCTATACCTAGAATCAATGTTTCACAAACGCCCTTGGGGTATACCAGCATGGCTACTACTTATGAGACCTCTTGTGCTTTCGTTAGTGTCGATATGGATATTAGTGGTGGTACTAGAGGTAGTACTGGCCCTCATGGCTCTGTTGCTCCACCTTCACCTAACAACCTTGTGTAGAACACCATTTTGCAAATTATGGGACAATTGCAACAACAACTAACTACTCTTGTATTTGTTGCAAACCAATCTTTCCTTGTTTCTTATTATCATCGTATTCCTCTTGATCTAAATATCTTAAACACCATCACCTCCCAAGGAGGAGTGAAATCTCTAAAATTTGACTAGTTTAATGGAGAAGGAGATCCTAACATCCATATTAATTCTTTCATTATTGTTTGCAATATTATCATAATTTGGACTTTGTGTTGTTGAAGCTATTCTCTCTGTCCCTTAAGGGAACCACACCATAATCGTACAATTCATTGTCTAACTACTCTATCAAATCATTTGACTAACTTATGGATGAATTTGTATGTGGTTTCAAGCAAACATTGGAAGCAAGGTCACTCTACAAAGATCCCCTTTTCCCTACTAGGAAGTGATTTACAAAGAATACTAGTCAAAAATATGCAATTGACGCTAAGGGAAAATTTGGTTCTTCATTGTTATTCTAACTTTACCAACCTATGTTTTGTAGTCATTGACTATTAGCACATGATGACTCAATTTGGAAAATCCTCTTCAAATTCACATACTGATACTTGTGAACATGTGTCTTCTACAAGAGGGTCTAAAAAGAATAAAGTTGTGGCAAACATTATCATTGTGCCTCACACGACTAAGTCTATGGAGGAACAACAATAAAATCAAGTATTCACAATGTTATCGGATTCCTATTTGAGTATAATGCAAAGGCTTTTAAAAGATAATCTTATAACCCTTCCTAAGATCAAACCACTACCTGAAAATAGGCCATACCCTCGATGGTATGATGGTTCCAAATTTTGTTAGGTATCATCATGTGCTTGGTTACAATACTGTGTGTTGCATTTGTCTTGGACATATAGACCAAGATCATATAGACATCAACGCTATCCAGGTTGTGAGATTTTGTCAAGATCTAGAGGCAATGGAAAGCACAAATAAGAGAGAACAAAATGGATGATAGGAATAAACTGTATTCTATCAAGATGAAAATAATGATCAACTGGACCATAAAGTGTTACATACAATGAACATGAGCCTGCTTATATAGGCAAGGCTATATGAATATGTGAGCACACAAACATGACATGTGGCTCAATAAGAAACAAGGGTAGGTAGGAAATAGGTGTGGGTTGGTAGGAGAAACAATACAATATTTCACATGAGGTCTACCACCCACTGAATGTGGAATGTAACAACAAGATAAGTCCACAAAAGGTGGAAATTATCCTACACACACTATCCCAATGTGGCACAAACAGCGAAGTGTCTCATACCCAAACTACTATGAAATGCATTTCCTATGTAAACTTAAGTAAGGTGTAATAATATCCAAGATGAATAATTATTTACACCAACACAAGTCAATGATTATAAATAGAAATATAATAAGTCTATTGATAAAACCAATAGTGAGATCCATATCTACATTAATCCTTTCCCACTTCATTCATCAAAACTCATCTCTGCATCATTAGACCTTGAACCGAGTGGTGGCCCATAATTTAACATGGTTACTATCACTTTGATCTTGCTCCCTAGCTAGAGGACAAAGAAAAATGGCATATCTTTTATACCTCTAGATGCTCCTTACAATGGGGAGCATGCCTAGTCATACATCTCGACTAAGATAAATGATCACACTATTACAAGTGTGATGGTCAATCCCACATGTCAAGCAAATGTCATTATAGAGGAGGCTCTATTTATAAATGGTTTACATAGAGAGAGATATGACAAGTGTCATGCCTTTGTTTGCACACATGACTAGTTGTTCATTCCTCCTATGGGTAACACCACTATGATGGTCCTTGTGGGATCCAAAGTAGTGTAAAGCACCTTCGTTGTTATTTTCAACTAGACATGTTTTGGGTTAAGTTGGGCATCCCCTAGCTAATCACCATGGAAGTAGTCCCCTCGGTTATTCATAAGTGTTTGAAGTACCCTCACAAGGGCACCATACGTATTCTTTAGGACACTAGATTTTAGCAACTGATTGCCCGTGAGGGCTTTTCATTGGATCATTTTTTCCCTGCTTTGATTGGGCCTATGCTTCCCTGCGAAGACTTGTTATATAAGGCTTAGTATAAGTATAATATAGGGTAGTTGGCTTCTAAGTTAATCCAACCTACTGTTTCTCTATTTCCTCCTTCCTTGTCTACTCATGTACTGCAACAAGTCATGTCTTCTACCCCTTCTTCATGGGAAACTAAGGATAGAAGTTCCTTAGGGTAAACTTCCTCACCCATCTAGGACTACGCAACCCTTGACGATGTCTTTCATTCTTGTGTTTGCACCTAATGCGAGAAAAGAAAAGACACCCGAATTGGTGATGTTCGGAGCCCACCCTCCCTTTGAGTTCTTGATAATCATAGATATCACTCATCCTACCTCACCTCGAGCTCATTCGTCACCTATGGCTCCTACATCACCACCTTTGAATACAACCCTTATTCCTCTAACTGCTCCCAGAGAAAAATGAGGAACGGTGTCCATAGTTGCGCTTGTAGGGATTGTTTTAGCAGCACCTACCTCATCGGTAGGGCCTTCTCCTCTTCTGACAATAGGTCGGGGGAACTCTCCCATGGAGCAGGATGTCATTGAGTCATCTCAAACTCTCGTTCTTGGTCTCCATTTATGTCCAAACTACCTTGCGTGCATGAGTGTAAGCATCATCAATGGGTGATGGTCGAAAAACATGAGGTTGCGTTGAAGGCTATAGGTAATTTGTTGTTGTCTTCTCCTGCTATGATTGCTCTTGTTGCATATGTGCCTGCTCTGTCTTTTATGTTCTTTCCCACCGCTTCGGGGACCATTAATGTGCATCACACAAAAAGAGTACAGGTTTTCATTTCTCCCTCCCTAGAGCTAACCATTATCACTTCCTTGCCTAATGTTGCTCAGGTTTTCATTTCTCCCTCCCTAGAGTATAGGTCATGTAGAGAGAATAGGATCGAATGCATATCATATCATCAAAATAAGATCAATGTACAAGGTACAATGATATCATAAAATATATGAGATACATCACAAATATACATCGCGAGAATCATCAATATCTCATCACAAAAAGGTGTGTACATGAATGGATCAATGTCCCATATCAGTGTGACCACTAGGACGCAGAGCAGAACTTTGTCTTGATACAACATGTATAGTAACACCAGCTAGTCCCCCTATACCTGGGTCCCCACCTGGGGGATCTCTTTGAAGTGGCCCTGTCACTCCTCGACTCTTAGTCTAGCTCTGTCCCGATCTCCTGCTCAGCTATGAAAATCCTAGAGCCCTCTGATCAGAAGGATCAACAGTAAAGTATAAGGTCCTATAATACTCAGCCTCTTGGATCCCCTGATGCATCATCTTCAGGGCAGTCTTCCCTGAGATAGACTCTCTGAACAACTGTGCCTGTGCCTCGGCCTGCCGACACCTATCCCTAGCTGCATCTCTCTCGACTATGAGAGAAGCCATTTGAGCCTCTAGTTGGGCCATTTGAAAGTCTCTCTTTGCTAGTCAACTCTCTAGCTGCTGAATTTGAGCCTGTAAGTTCATAATTTGAGCCTGTTGCTGATGAGACGACATCCTAATGAAGATCCATCGAGGTGCCTCTTCCTGTGGCTGCTCAACCTATGATACTGTCATAGGTACCTGCTTAGCCTGGGGAATCTCTCGCTCTGGGACATGATGCCCCTAATCCCCTAGACCTAATCTCCTCCGTCTGACCACCTAGGCCATCCAATCTGTATATACATCTCTGGCAGATCTATAACTACTAGCTCCTGGTGTGCATGTCGCTACCGCTGCCACTACCACTACCACTACTCGACCATCTCCCCCATCATCATCTCCTCCATCGTCATCTACAACACCATGATCTCCTATATCTCCTCTGTATCCATCTCCATCTCTGCCATCATCTCCACCTCCACCTCCTCCCCCCACCATCCCTCTATGATCTAGGAGCTCTGCGTCATATCCTCTCATCATCCTCATCTAAAACTGGCTCTGGCTCATCCGAACATGTCAACCTCAAAAACTTGTGTATAGTACAATGCACGACGTACTTATTTGTCATCCCACTATCCATCACACTTGGAATATAATCCCAATCCAGCAGCCCCAATGATCGATACTCTACACATACCTGGTCATATGAAATAGAAGGCCCCCAAGTAGCCACATCCAGTCTCCTGTGAGCATAATGAGTTGTACCCTATGGTATCCTTTGTATCCTGCCATACTGTTTGAACACCCTCATACAAAGGAATCGCTCGATGACATAGGGTGTCAATCTAATCAGATATTGTGTCGTGAATACATATGACATCTCCACTACATCCTCGGGCCAAATCTCACAATCCCTATATGGTCTCCTTATCACAATATCTAGATCATCCAAGGTCCATCACCAATACTCCAATTTGCCCAGCTTTCGCTAGACAATGATACCTAGATACCCGTCAGCATAAGGCCTGCCTACAAGTCTATCTATGTCAGCCAATGGTCATGTGATAGGAAGGTGCTCCTAGGCCCATATCTGAAGCACTGTCACCCCTGCTGATAATGCAATTGATCTCTGGTACACAACTCAGTGTAGGTCATGATACAAGTGCGCCAACATACATGACCCCCATGCAAATCGGGTCCCCTGTGTGACCATCTGCTCAAGAAGGTCACCCCATCCAATAGATAATCTCTTTGACCTATGATCAGGACAAAGGAAACCTCCAATGAATCTGACGAGCACAGTAGGTAATGTGGCATATCCTAGGTCTAGCATCTCCTGGCACACAATGTCATATCCACCTATCTCATCATCCTTGAACACTCGACAAAGTGCATTTGTCCCACCCCGCTCGCTAAGATCGTAATACACTAGCTCGCCCATCACAGGGATGCGCAATATCCAATAGACATCCTCGGGTGTCACCATCATCTCGCCCATCAACAAATGAAAAGTGTTGTGCTCGTTATGTCAATGCTCTGCTAAGGCTGTCAATAATCCCTGGTTTATCAAGGGTCGAGGCATGTCAAGAAGGAAAGATAAACCACATCTGCCAATGTGTTCTCGCTCTGCCTGGGTAAGGCGGGGTATCAACATCCATGTCTTCGGGAAGCACTCCCAAGACTGGAGAACAATAAATGCTCCTGCAATCAAATCATTTCATCATATCAGTTTCTTGATTTATCTATCTATCAAATCAATCTATCTATCGGTCTATCTTGCTCAATTTAGATTTTTATCAAATCTCGTTAGGCCCCTATCAATGACACTCATCTATCATGAGGTCATTATCAATCCTATCTCATCTCACACATACATCGAGATAATTAGAACTGATCATCAAATTTATCAATCAGGAATGTCTAATTTTATCAATTAGATAGCTAATCAAATCTTACTCTATCAAAATAAAAAATCAAATCCAATTGATAACAAACCCAACCTCTTTATCAAATCAATTCGAAAAATGACAAAAATCGACAAATTATTTTCTTCAAAAATCAGCAAATCAAATCATGTTTTCAAAATCACCCAAATCAAAAAAAAGCAAAAATTTTCAAAAATAGAAAAACCGAAAAAAAACCCTTGCCCCCCCCCTGCGGTGGCGCCCAAGCCCGCAGCACCGAAGGAACCTGTGGTGGCGCCCAAGGCGCCCGCATCCCCCCCAAATGCCAAAAAAAAAATGACATTTTTTTTCAAAACATTGATTTTTTTTTAAAATGCCTTATCAATAAATAATTTTTTTTGGGGGGTGCGCATTATTTTTTTTCAAAAAATCCTACGAACCCATTTCATAAATAGAAAAACCCATTTGAAAAAAGTAATTTTTTTTCCCAACCCATTTGGTGAAAATGCTAAAAAATGATTTTTTATAGAAATAGCTAAATTTTTCAAAAATCACCTACAAATTAACAAAGCTAGGTTTTCTTAAAGTATGTACCGGTGGACCATATGCCGGAGGATGCTTGAACCTATGCTGGTGGTATGGGATAACCATTTCTTCCTCTAGAGCAATTTTCTTAAACAACTGAAATGCACAAATGAAGGAAAGATAAACCACATCTGCCAATGTGTTTTCGCTCTGCCTGGGTAAGGCGGGGTATCAACATCCATGTCTTCGAGAAGCGCTCCCAAGACTGGAGAACAATAAATTCTCCCGCAATCAAATCATTTCATCATATCAGTTTCTTGATTTATCTATCTATCAAATCAATCTATCTATCGGTCTATCTTTCTCAATTTAGATTTTTATCAAATCTCGTTAGGCCCCTATCAATGACACTCATCTATCATGAGGTCATTATCAACCCTATCTCATCTCGCACATACATCGAGATAATCAAAACTGATCATCAAATTTATCAATCAGGAACGTCTAATTTTATCAATTAGATAGCTAATCAAATCTTACCCTATCAAAATAAAAAATCAAATCCAATTGACAACAAATCCAACCTCTTTATTAAATCAATTCAAAAAATGACAAAAATCGACAAATTATTTTCTTCAAAAATTAGCAAATCAAATCATGTTTTCAAAATCACCCAAATAAAAAAAAAGCAAAAATTTTCAAAAATAAAAAAACCGAAAAAAAACCCTCGCCCCCTGCCCCCCCCCCCCGGGTGGCGCCCAAGCTCGCAGCACCGAAGGCACCTATGGTGGTGCCCAAGGCGCCCGCATCCCCCCTGAATGCAAAAAAAAAATGACATTTTTTTTCAAAACATTGATTTATTTTTTAAAATGCCTTATCAATAAATAATTTTTTTTGGGGGGTGCGCGTTATTTTTTTTCAAAAAATCCTACGAACCCATTTCATAAATAGAAAAACTCATCTCAAAAATGTCCTTTTTTTTCCCAACCCATTTGGTGAAAATGCTAAAAAATGATTTTTTATAGAAACAGCTAAATTTTTCAAAAATCAACTACAAATTAACAAAGCTAGGTTTTCTAAAGTATGTACCGGTGGACTGTATGCCGGAGGATGCTCGAACCTATGCTGGTGGTATGGGATAGCCATTTCTTCCTCCAGAGCAATTTTCTTAAACAACTGAAATGCACAAATGAAGAGTGGTAAAAGAAACTCACATTTTTAAACTCACAATGGGGCATTTAAGTGGGATTTTTATTCCACTGATGTTTAATCATCTAATCAACTAATCAACCTGGCAGGGCAACATTTTCAAATTTCTTATCGGGAAATGAATCGGATTGACTCTGAAAATCTCTAAAACTCATAAAATCATTAAAAATCTAAAAAAAAATCAAATATTTTTAAAAAATCAAAAAATTGTGAAAAAAATTCAAAAACATTCAAAAATTATTTGATTCATCTCTTGAGGGGGCATCCTAGTATCAATATCTATCAGTCAACGTCTGGGGCATCATATCGAGATTTATCATCTCAAATATCAAAACCACATCAAATCCGCATCATATCAAGATTTATCATCTCAAAATCAAATCAGTATCATATCGAAACCAAATCTGCATCAAATCAAGATCAAATCTGCATCCTATCGAAATCAATATCAACAACATCATCAATCGAGTTTTCTTTGAACCAACGCATTGTCACACATCGCTTCAAAGAGGGGCAAAATGTATACACCTAAAAATGGTCTAAAGATAGTTAATTAAATACACAATTATTTGATTAATTCCCCTTCCCAATTAATTGAATTCACAAGTAATTTAATTAATTTCTCTATTCATCTACTAGTAAATAAATCTACATGATTTATTTATATAGTTCATTTCATATCCCCCTTTGATTAATTAATTCTAAATTAATTAATGTCCCCCCATATAATCAATTCTTCTAATCCCTAATTAAGATTAACAAACTCAAGTTTGTTAAGATTAATTATCATTTTCCAATTATTTGAATTTCTAAATTCAAACGAGCACATGACTCCTAACTTTTAACCACCTAACCTAACCCATTCCACCTAACCCTGGGTCTAACTAACCCTATCCTATCTTGCACATTCTAACCTCCTTATCCTAACCTCCCATGGTGTGGATATTCTCTCCTTGAGAGACATGGCGCTTTTACCACATGTCTTCTCCCTTGGACACTTGCCCTCTCATGAGAAAGGCTCCTTGACACTTGTCACCACAAAGATGACAAGTGTCCCTTCCTCCAACCTCTTCTCCAACTTCCTCAATCTTGGCCCTTGATATCTTCACCTCAGATCTAGACCGTTGATTCCTGCCACCTCACCTTTGGCTTTGGAATTCCTATAAATATCCCCCATTTTGGAGCAATAAGGATCCCTTGCATTCATAGCTTTAACATCATTACTATAGGAAATTTTCATTTCAATCATCTAGTAATTAGTATTTTTAGATTAATCATAGCATGTTTATCTAGTTTCTTAGATCATGCATTTCATATCATTTGCATAATCAATCATGATCAAGTAGCTACTCAACCCTTGAGTTGCCACTTTGGAGGTCATTGCTCCGATGAGAGCCTATCAATCCAACACCTTCAAGGTCCTCAAGAATAGAGGAAAATGGGACATTTCAAGGAAGGCTTATGGTTTGCATTTTTAATCTAGTTTTGAATTAATATTTTCATTTATGTTTTATTGTCTCATTATATGTGTATGTCTTTCTTATATACCATATTTTTAGCATCACAAGTTATACTTTTCATCCATAGACTGATGGATAGACGTAAGTTGTTAACCGTAGTCTGGGAAACTTGTTGAGATGTTTAGTGGGAGATAAAACCAGAAGTTAGGATTTGATCCTTGAACAAGAAGAGTTTCCCTACAACAATTCAATGAATAGAAGTACTGGAAAAACACCTTTTGAGATTCTTACCGGAGTGCATCCTAGAGGTATATCATAATTGATAGACATTAGCAGTGAAGACTGAAGGAGTTCAGAAGCAGGAGACTTTGCAGATCACATGGAAGCACTGCATATTCAAGTTAAGCATCATTTGGAAGACATGAACAACAGGTATAAGGAGAAGGCAGATGAGAAGAGGAGACATAAGGAATTTAAAGTTGGTGATGAAGTGATGGTATATCTGAGAAGTGAGAGATTCCTAGTTGGAACTTATAACAAATTGCAAATAAAAAAGTTTGGACCTTGCAAGATTTTGAGGAAGTGCATTTATGGAAATGCATATGAAGTGGAGTTACCAGATAGTCTAAGTATTTCACCAGTGCTTAACATTGTAGATCTTAATGAGTACCATGAACCAAAATTCAGTGAGGACAGTGTTGTGGACTTGGAGAAACAATTGCCCTAGAAGGAACCTAATCAGATTGAAGAGATTTTGGATAGTAGGATTGGGCGTAGTACCCGGAGTAGTCAGTATAAGGAATATCTTGTGAAGTGGATGGACATACCAGTTGAAGATTCATCTTGGATTTCTTAGGTAGAGGTATACTACCTTGGTTTCCTTCTGACCTTGAAAAAGTGAGAGGCTCACTTTTTCAATAACCCCGAATGTCTGAGGCAGTAGCATCCCTGGTTCATTGCAATCTTGCATCAACCAAAAACATTTTGCTTTTTGTTTTGTTTTTTGTTTGCAGTTTCATTTTTCCTTTCTGTATGTCCCAGTTTTGGCTCACCGAATCCTGTGGAGTTGGATTCTACTTGAAGACTTGATCATCTTTCTTGCTTCTAGACTGCATCGCATTTGGATCATTTTTCGGCAAGATATCGCTACCAGTTTCCATGATAGTTTCCTGTTACCGATTGACAACCCTTTGTTACTGGTTGCCTGGACCTATTATGGTGATCTACCGAAACCCCTTCTGAAGCTTGCAGAGCCTTGGGCATTGATTCTGATGTTCCTTAGTGTGTGGCCAACCTTTTTCCGCGATCTACGTTTTATCCTTTGGATTTTCCAGAGGAATCTCTTGGTGGAGGCCAACCTTGTTATTTTACATGTTAGGTCTTGTTCTTTGGGTTTTGATCCCTTTTGGACTAACTAGATCCTTTGGATCAATATATATATTTGTAATTATGTATTAGAATGTAATAAATCATAGAATCAGGTAGCTAAACTGTGCATAGAAGATAGATCATAAGATTCAAGATCCCAGTTATGACCTATTCTACTAGGCATGAGAGTCGGTATGTTGTAACCCGGTTGTTACCGATTGGATGTGATCAAATCTCATGTAATAAAATAATCTATTCTACATTGCCTCCATCGTATCTTTGTGTTTCATTGTGTTTACTCTTGCTGACCGGTCCGAATTGATCTCTTTGAGGTCCCTCCTCACCGATGACTGCTTAAAAATTTTCCTCTTATTTCCAGTAAAACATTTGAAAGACAACTTTCTATCATACTTACCGACACCTTTAGGCAATCTCCGAGTAATCAATGCTTCAAGTTCATTAAGGTCTCTCTTGCTCTAAAATCTCTCTTTTTTCTCTTTCATACCTGGATATCCTGTACTCATCAGGATCATACTTCTGCTTACCAGAAACCGATATTGATGCTCTAAATGTTGTCATAGACTTTCAATATGATTCTCCAAATTCTCTTAGCTCAAATGCAACAAGTTTTCCAACGAACATATCTCTTGTTACTATAGTCACACTCTGGATCTCATCTATAGCAGCAACCTTATGTTTGTAAGCAGGAGGCCAAGATCTCAACACTTTAACAACAATCTCATCCTCCTCAATCTTCCCACAGGCACATCTGATACCAAGGACAAGCTCATTCACCTTAGCCATGTAAGAATGTATGTTCTCATCATCTCCCATCTTCAATGTCTCATACTTTCCTTTCAAGTTCTATAACGTAACAAATTTCACTTGACTATCACCTTCATATAAGATCTCAAGCTTCACTCAGATATAATGTGTGGTCTATAGTTCCATTACATTTGCCATTTCAGAATCAGTTAGGGCACTGAGTAATGCTTCCTTTGCTCTGATATCATATTCAACTTCCTTAACTTCATCAGAAGTAGATGGTCCATTATGAGGAACAACATAGACATTCTTAGTAATCTTTGAGTAATCTTCTCCAAGACATTTTAAGTGCACTTCCATCCGGTTTTTCCACATAGTATAGTTGCTTCCATCAAACCTCAGATTGTCCTTCTTAAAAAGAACACCTTGAGTTGTCACCCCGGATCTCCCCAAACAATTAAGATTCTACCAGAGGGGATCTATCTTTGATACCAATTTTTAGAAGCAATCAAGAAGGAAGACTGAGGGGGGGGGGGGGGGGGTTGAATTAGTCTTCACCGAAAATCAGATAATCAAGCACCAAAGCATAAAAACTGCAGCAACCGAAAGATAAGAAAATGAACAACACAACACACAACACCAAGATTTTTTACGTGGAAAACCCAGACAAGGGGAAAACCACGATGGGAACCTACCCACAATAAGATGATACTCTACAATAGTATGCAAAAATATTACAATGGGGAATGCACATGCATTCATGCACACTACCTAGAGCTCACTTCTCAAAAGATATATGCTTGAAAGGCTACAAACTTCAGAGAAGTCTCACTGAATTACAAAATGAATCACACTACAATCTAGAAGAAATGAACTACAATAGTAGCATCCACATATGCCAGATGACAGTTCTGGTTAAACACAGTTGTCATCTTTATAACATCGATCTCACCACAACACTTTACAGAATGATATATCTCTTTTTTGCACATACAAATTTCTCTGATAATGAAGACATAACACCAACACCTAAATTACATAAGTATATCACCTATATATATAGATCATCAACCTTGATAGCAAGGTCGGCTAAACCCTCAACCCTCAACTCATAAATACAAAAATTACATTACATGATACAAGGATCGACCACCAGACCAATTTTATGATTTATATTACATAGCACAAACCTAATTCAAATTCCCAAATGATATCCATTGGAAATCGTGCCAATATTAACCGCAACATGCTACACCACCAGAAATACTGCATAACACACAAATCATCACTGATTGATAGAAATCACCAAAACTCACACAACGATCAATGCAGATCACCAAAACAAATAGGACACAATTAGGAAACACCAACAAATACATTAGAATCATCCAGAATAGTTGCACCAACTCCACCTTTTGAATCTTCATTGATCAACGTCTCAAATCTCAAGAACACAACCAAATAGTAACTATCACGAAGAAAGATAACTTGCGGGTCACCAAATCATGAACCATCTGAAATGAAGATACACAATATCATCCCAAACAACATCCCAAAATATCAGCACAAAATCTGTTCATACCAAAATATACCAAAGGGAATACTGACAGGAACATCAATAGGAACACCAAGAACTGGTGACCAAAGAACAACAAACCGGATCAGAAAATGTTCCCAAACTCACCGGAATAATGCACAGGAACATGTTGACATCAATGAAAACAACATATCCAAATTCAACAACCAAAACTAACAAACTACAACAATCTCAACAATTCATTAATACATACATATAAACACAAGTAAATACTTGCATACAAATCCATTACATACAAGGTTATATGAAGACCAATAGTCTACTTGTCGATTGCTTTGAGGTCGGTGTGGTCAACCCTCACACAATATAATTTACATATATATACACGTATAAACACTTTCTCAAAGTTCATTGCAACTTTGATCTATATTTTGCTTGCTTATAAACAATTATTGTTTTAAGTTGCCAAATTAATTTTAGTTATGGTTTGACAACAAAATGAACAAGAAATTTAAACATGTAGGTGTACACCTATATGTGTATATGCATATATACATATGCACACATATACATGTGTATACATACATATATAAACAAATATAAAAGCCTCCAGACATATGAAAATATCAACCAGATGCTTGCTACATCTCAATAACACACACACACACACAAACACCATGCAATATTATTAGTATGCAACTAAATAGTAGTATGTGAGCACTGCCTAACATATACATATGTATATGCATAAATGTTGAGTAAATAATCATTGCTTCTAGATTAAATGTCTTATAAAAAAGCCCACAACATAATGAAAACCATTTAACCTGTAGATGCAAATTTGTGACAGCCCAAGTAACCAAATTGTGCATTAAAATAACAACTAGCAAGATAAACAAAACCCTAAAACATTCAATCTGCAACCAACAATTGCCTGTCAATTGACAATATTTCATAATGCTTCCTGTTTTGAGGTGCCCAAGTAGACAGAATGCAGATGAAAATAGCAAACACCACGAGAGGTATTTTTATTTTAAGGTTAAATGGTTTTCAACATGTTCTGGAGTTTTCCCTGAAGGTTCTCTCAGATAGCCATCAAACTGCATGTTTGCACTAACACAAGGTTGAAATTCTTTTGTCTACTTAAAACAAATTCTTTTGTCAAACCTTGCCTAAGGGCATGTAATTCACCTTCTGAATTAGGCAATTTTTATAATTTACTGTGTTTTTCCTTTGATATTTCTCTGAACTAACCATTAAATATTGCGTCAAATTATAGTCCACTAGGAAATATGTTGCCGAATTTGGTTTCTATTTTCATCTACATTTGGATACTAATAATTAAAGTATTTATTTTGTATTTTAAATTGCAACGATTCTATTTTTAAATGTCTTATTAGCACATGCAAATTTCCCACATGAATATTTTCTATTGCAAAATACAAAAAGAATTTAAAAGAATTTAAATTTTTTGTCATGCAATCTTTATAGATGTCTTTCTATATAATTTGAAAAACTAAAAAAACTATTAATTTTAACTATTGAGTGCAAGGGTTCAAATTTTAAATGCCCATGAAAATTTCAAACTACCTTGTGTGTGTGTGTGCGTGCACACATATATGTATATGTTGTATATGATACTGTTATGGTGTATCTGTGAAAAATTAAGTTATTGAAGTTGATTTCTTTTATCTTGAATGCACTTTTGGTTATTTATATAATGTTTCTCTCGACAAATTATTACACTCCATGCCCCCATTAAATTTTATATGGTAACAAGAGACTACTACAATTTCATTGAATATACATTATTGAATATGTCCCTTTCCTTTTTTTAAATTGTAACATTGCTCTCTATTTCACCCTTCATTCTATTCATGTCTTTGCAATATACAATATACAATATTCATAGATATAATTGTTGGCAAGAGACATTGTTCTAGTGAAGATTGGTGTATGATAGATGTTTAGGGGTTGTCATTGATGGCAACTCAATTTTTAGATCACATCCAATGTGCATAAATCTGGTTTACCGGAAGTCATTATGTTCATAAGGTATAACTTTAGAAGGTGGAACATAGTAACTAATAGAGAATGAGATCATGGTGGACATCTTGATTCGGTGATGTATTTTTGGTTGCAGTGACCTAGGCAGGTGATTCAAGGTTTGAGTCAGATTTGTGATCCTGATATCCAGTATTGAATCGTGTGCAAGTTAAGAGATCTGATATCCAGTAATTCAGTTAGGGCAGAGTTATTTTGGTGTAACGTGTGGTGCAAATTTATTAGGTTGATTCCAGTTATCAGTTTCATGTTTGAGGTGATTGGGCTAACTTATGGGAAGAATTTTATCATCTTGTTTTGGTCCACATTTGTATTTGTGATCGGATTGAGCTAACTTGGTGAAACACGTTTCATGTTGTGTGTTATGCGGTTTTTGGAAGCCAACGTGGTTATTGATTCTTTCCATTGATGCAGATATATAAGATGGACTTGGTTAATTATTTTGTAGTGTTTCATGAGCAAAGGAATTCTATGTGAGCAAATTTGTAAGTTTGGTGAAGATTTGGTTTCTCCGGTATGAGACAGAGAAAAATGATGGAATAGATGCAGAACCTAATCAGAGCCTAATCCGGATTGTATTTTGACATAGTGTGATGCTATACTTCAGTTCTCTCATTATTGTAATCAATTATATTATCTTGTAAGGTAGTGAGCCTTCCTCCAAGGTTGCAGCCTATTTTGTAATTGAGCAGTGAGCTCTAGGTAGTGTGCCTGAATGCAAGTGAATTCCCCTTTTTATAATATTGTTCTACTACTAGCCATAGTATAATAATATTGTGGGTTTCTCAATCCCACTATGGTTTTTCCCTTTTCGGGTTTCCACGTAAAAATATTGGTGTTATGGTTGTGTGGTTGTTTACTTTGTTTCTGCACTTTCATTACTTTCTCATGCATCTGGTGGTTTAAGAATCAAATTAATAAGTTTGTAAATTATAAAAACCTGATACAACCCCCCTCTCAGTGTTCATTGATTCTAAAAATTAGGATCAAAGCTTTGTGTCTCGGAAGAAGCCTAACAAATTGAGGAAGATACAAAAGATTGAATCAATGGACTCTGGTTAGCAGAGATAGCTTAGTGTGGCACTTGAAGATCTTGATGCAACTAGAAATGAAGTGAGTTCCCTGAAATGAAATCTAAATGCAATCGAAGTTTTTATTGAGACATTGAAAGACCAAGTGAGAACATCAAGAGAGAAGAGAAAATAATTGTTGGATAAGTTGAATGAGAAAGAAGAACAAAGTAATGATAATCAAGCCCTACAAGACAAGACAAATGAATGTGAAAATTTGGCTAGGGAGAATGCAATCTTGAAGAATGAGATGCAATCCATTGTAATAAAGTCGACCAAGGAGATTGAAGATCAGAAGAAGAGTGAAGAAACCTTCACTCGGTCATTGAAAGATAGATTGAATGAATATTGTAGATTGACATATGAGAATGATCGGTTGAAGTTTGAATTTGTGCAAACAAAGAATGATGGACAAGAAATTGAAAGATAGATCATAATTATGAGAGATGAGTTGAATATTGCTAATGAGTACAAAGAGAAATTGAAAGCCAGTCTTGCCTGGTTGGATGAGATGCTGGAAAGTCAGAGACATGGAAAAGATATGCGAGGACTTGGATTTGAGAAAGGATAATCCTTCGGTTTTGGTCAAGGCAATCATCAACAAAAGAACAATAAACCTCTAGTAAGATAGCCTAATGCCTATAAATTCAATGGTAAATATTTTTTTTGTGGTAAATTTGGTCACATGGTGAGTCAATGCAAAAGTAGGATGAATAATGGGATGATAAATAAAGTGATGAACAATTCTTCTACCTTTACTGATCAATATTTTATATGCAACAATTTTGTCACGAGTCAAACATGTGCAAAACAGTGATAAACAATTTTCAGAATAAGAGATGTTATGCTTGTGGAATTTTTGGGCATATTTCTAATCAATGCAAGATGAGACCAAATCAAATGAACTTCAGGCCTATGCAAAGAAGTGTTGTTAGTCATGCATGCAACAAACCTAGTCATATTGCAAGATATTGTAGAAGCAGGAATGCTCTGGTAGACAAGAATAAATCATATGAAAAGGGAAAAGTAAAGGTGGAAGAGAATAGAGATCAACATAAGAAGATGTGGGTAAAGAAGGAAGATTCTACTATTCAAAATGGCTCCAAAACTGATTCTCATGTAGGAACCTCATCCGGTAACTAAGGCCTAATGCCTTAGGGGGAAGATTATCATGCAGATCTTTAGTAACTAGATGAGGATGGTTGCAGATGATGGAGATTAGTTGTGCAGATGAAATCTAGAAGTCTTCATGACAATTTGGGGTTCTAGCGAGTGAATTCATGAAAAATAAAGTATCTAAAAGACTTTAGGGTTGTGCATTTATTACAACTTAAAATTAGGTTTTCAATGGATAAAAAAGAATTTTAATAGCTCATTCTTCATAATGCAAACTAGAGAAAAGAGAAGAGCAGCAGAACAAAAATAATTTTAACAACAAAATCAAAAGCTTGTAGCGATCAATCGGCAATTTCTTGCATCCAGTTGTGATTCAAAAAGGTATTTTTTGTTTGTGAGTTATCTTTCCATACCCTTATTCTGAAATGGCATCTTCATTTGCATCTGGTGTTGTGACTCCATTGGAGGTCAAAATTACTGAGAGGGCAAGGCTCGTATTCAAAAGGCACAGATTCAAATCTACTGAAGATGATCTGGAAGGTGCATTTTCTTTTGTCCCATCTGGCATACTGCACAACGAATATATTAGGGCATACATCCACTATAACATTGAAGAGATTGGGAATGCAGATATTCTCTCACTTTACACCAAGCATATGATAGATGGTATGGGAATCTTGAAGCCAGAATTTAAGTTATTGTACGACAAGGGTTTCATCCAATTCATTCATTTCCCAATTTCTGATGAACCCGAATGGGTCTGATACATTCCAAGATGAGTCATGATGAGTTCATGTGGATGGATTGACCTCACAAGATCACCAAGCAAGCTATTGAAGTGGTTACCTGCTTAAATGCAACCAGTGAGATCCTTAGATTGAGGAAAGTAGAGAATACAATGGTGGCAAAGGTTACCAGATCTCAACATGATAGTCGGTTGATGACTATCAGTGATATCATAGAGCACGATGTTATATTTACCTCGATGGTGACTGGATATAAAGTGTATCAATCCAGCAGACAAAATTTTATATCTGGCACCGCTATATTTGTAGCCTATGAGATGCTAAAGGAAGACAAGAGGTATAATCTTTCATTAGTTCTTCTCAGTGAGATCTTGAGAAATCTGAAGAAGATTAAGCAAGACAAGAAACATGTATTCAAATTCTGTTCCTTGATTGTTTTCTTAGCATTGTATTTCTTGAATGAAATCCTTAGTATTAGAAAGAATCAGTGGGCTTATGATAAACCGATGGTCGTTCAGATCAAGGAAGGATTACAGGGTTTAGGTGATACTGTTGCATAGAAATCCGCTTTATGGGGCTATTTCAAATCATTTCAATCAACAATGCAAAGTAGGGAAAGGATCCCTACGGAAATTGTTGAGAAATATGAGAAAAATGTCTACTTTATGGTTGATAAGGACCAATCCCAAATGGAGGAAGTTGAGACAAGAGATATCTGGATCATGCCCATGGGGTATGAGGTAGACACCACCACTCTTGATGCATATTCTCAACACCTATTGAGTCAACCGTTGGATGATAAGGAAGAAAGGTTCGGTACCTACAAGGAAAAAGATATATCCAAGGATCTAGCAAAAAAAATGGGTATATCCAAGGAGGCTATGTAGAGGGATAGAGAACAAAATATACTAAAGGAGAAAGATATGGTGAAACCCAAGAAGTCTAAACCTGTTTCCACCCCTCTGAAGCAAACAAAGCCAATATAGTCTCAATTTGTACCTACTTCCGGTGTGCGTAAGCCCAATCCTCCACCAAAATCACAATCAACATCATCAACTGATGGGGAGGAGAATGGGAAGAAGGAGAAACCCCAAAGAGTGCGTGTTACTACCACTGTCGAGGACATAAAAATAAAATATGATGAAGCTATGAAAGAGGTGAAAAAGACAGCCACCTATGCTAGAGTAGTCAAGAAGTCACAATCCAGTGGAGTTCAACAATAAAAAAGCCAAGAGCAGAAAGTGAATCATCTAGAAATGCCAGAGCAAGCAAGAAGCAAAAGTTTGAAATAGATGCCACTCTAAAATCTGGTAAAATTGAAGGTACATTTGAAATTGTACCCCCACTGGCCTTAAAAGAGTTAATTGATGAAATACTTAAGAATGTAAATTTGAAAAATGTGCCTACATATTATGAAAATTTTGATGATAAGGATCAGAGGGAAATTGAAGAATTTGTTGTTGAATATATGGATGTCTATAGCAAGGCATTCATAGAACTTGCATCTATGATCCCTAAAAGCCTGTATGACATTTTGGATGCGAGAAGGCATACAACAAGTTTAGAAGATGACAGAATAAAGGAATATGTACTAGTAAATCTATCGTCAATCATTTCTAAGGATGAAGTTATTATATTATTGAAGCTTACCAAGGATAGATTCTAAAGAAAGAGGAGAGTTAATAAGCTTATGCTAGGGAAGATATATGGTGTGATAAAGGAGACTAAAAAAAATGAGATAGATTTTGATAGATCAAAGAGTTGATGTGAATCCAGAAGAACCATCTCAAGAAACATATGTTCTAGAAGTACATGTCATTTTCTCTGATAAGAAAAATGATCAATCACCTAAGAAAGGCATTCCAAAAGGACAATATAATGATCAAACTCCAGTTGACAATGTTGATGGTGCAAATGATATCTTCGGTGATGTTGTACAAAAACCTTCAGTTATAGAAGTTGAGTCAAAGAAAGCGGGTGAGGAGACAATGGATGTGGAGAAGGATAAGGATGATGGTGAGAAATGTGAGAAGGATGAGAGTGCAGAGGATGCAAAAAAAGAGAAAGGAGAAGAAAAGGCAGATTAGGCTCCAAAAACAGTGGCAAGTGACACTGTTGCTGATAAAGGGAAACAAATTGCTATTGACTCAGATGATTTTGTTCAAGGGCCTATAGATCTAAGCTCATTATCTCCCATTAAAAAACTGAAATTGGAAACTCTCACTCAAGCCAAATCCAGTGAGGACTTTCTTAAGTCACATTCTACTGACAAGGAATTAATATCATTGGCAGGAGATATGCTAGAGAAAATCATGTCATATTTCAAACTAGATACACCTAATCCCTTCAGTAAACTCAAGGATTTACTAAATGCTATTGGTTCTCATTTTGAATTTCTGGAGAAGGTGACAAATATTAAAGTTCTGAATCAATTCAATGAGGTGAAATTGAAACAATTTTTGAAGATGATAGAGTTAGTTTGGAAACTGCACTGAAAAGATTCAGGATGCAATTGATGAAGGAGGTAATATATACAAGTCATGTCTGATTTTGCCTAAATTCACTATAGACATTGACAATAAAATAAGGGAATGTCAAGGCCAGCTAGTGAGTATATCATAGTCATACGCACCACAATTAGCTCCAACTAGCAATTTTGAACCCCAAGTTTTGAGTATATTGAATAAGATCAAGAGTTTAAACTAAGAGAAGAATAGAGTTTTAGGTAAAGTGTCTAAAGTGAGGAGTCTTATTACTACGTGGATACATTATTTGATGATTAGCATGCAGGATGCTAAGGATGCACTAAATAAGCCTGTTCCAGAAGATAGACAGGGAGCAGAAATGCATGTATACCTTTTCAACGAACTGATAAGCATTTTAGAGAGCTTAAAGAATGTATGAGATAATCATTTACTGTCCCTTAGAATAATTTTTGCAGACATATTCAAGTTTTTGTGAGCAGTTGTACATATCCTTTGTGTATCAGTTTTGACGGACTCTTTGGCATTATTGTCAAAGGGGGAGAGTAGAGTGAAAAATGGTGTAAATTCTTAGGGAGAGCTTGTATATTCTTTGAGAGTTTGAAAATTTAAAACTTTGTAGTCTTGAGTGTTGGCATCGAGTTGGAATTGAGTTGTCATTGATGTCAATAGATATTGTAGGCTACCAATAGGGTATGTCAACCCAGTATGAAGAAGATTGAACCGTGATAAGGAAGCTTAACATGAAGGCTTGTCAATTGGTATGGTGGAAGAAAAAACTGGTATGAAGGCATGAAAGATAAGTAGGTATTGAGACTGTAAGTGACATCACTAGTAAGAGGTGATATGAAGTGGTGTGTTGGCATGACAAGTTATAACTGGTATGTAGACTGGCAATTTGCTTGTGATAATGTTTGTGATGAAAAGAGATCACAAATCACCGGAGGGGAAGCTACCGGTGTAGTGTATGTTACCAGATAGCAGCTGGAGAAGGTTTCACTGGTAAGGGCTTATGCTGGTATGAGTTTGTTGAATGTTCAAACCAACCTTGGGCTGGAGAGCTCAATGTATGTTGATGTGATGCCACATGGAGCTGAGGTGGTGATCATGCAAAGGTCAGTGAAGTTTCCATCAACATAGTTGTTGGAGCAGTTAGTCGACATTAAATAAAATAGACACAGATCATGGGTCGATAACAAAATTATGCAGCTTGAGGAAGAATGAATGACAAAGAAAGATCAGGGAGTTTTTGGTGCCTAGATTGAAGCAAGGAAATCAAATTTCAAGAGAATCTTGAGAAGGAAACAATTGGGTCATAAATGAGTCGACAGATTTCAAGGCCATAAATCATGGTCGGGTTTGCTATTTTTGGCAAACATACTTTGGACAGAAGGAGAACACATGATGGATTATTCCTCCAAAGAAGGTGTGTGATCCAAGGTAGATCGGATCAAATTGGATGCAAATTTTCTCGGTAGAAGGAAACCCTAGCCACCTTCTGTTTGAATTAATTCTTGGTGGGAAAACTTTAGTTTAAGTATGACAACCTAAGACATATAGGAGGTTCTACCAAAGGGGGAAATAAAGAGTGAAATTATTGTCTAGGAGCCAAAGAGAAAAACACTTGAAGTGTTTGTTAGTGAAGATTGTACCGGTAAGGAGAAGCAGGGTAAACTAGTGTAAGGAACAAATAGACAGAGTGAGCATCGAATGCAGAGGTACCAAACTGAAAGAAGGAGTACCTGATAGAGAGTGACCAAGGGTGATTTTGAATTCAACAAAACAAAGGGAGAGAAGATTAAGCAGAGTTAGAATCAACAAAAAGGCTAAGTTGAAAGTGTGTGTTGAGTTGATACAAATCAGTATGATAGAAACCGGTAGTGCAAAGCTTTGAAGGGTTGCAAAACTTTATTTGCAGCAAGGATCTCATTTTTATATTTGAGTTTTCATATTGTTTTTCACTGAGTATGTGCTTAGTGCAAGGGTTGTAGCTCCTTTAGGTTGTGACCTATAAATTGTGTAGGGGTTGGTGCTCCTTTGAGTTGGTTCTCATAAATTAGGGGTTCATACTCCTTGGATTGGTGCCCTAAAATTTATAATAAGATATTTTCATTATGAGGCTAGATTGGAGCAGAAGATCTCTAATAGTTATTCTCATCGAGGTTTTTCCCACATTGGGTTTTCCTCATACATCTGGTGTTGTGTGTTGCATCTTCATGTGTGTATTGTATTAATCTCTAAGATATTTCTCTTACACACCTTGTTTGCATTGCTTAGGTAACCGGTCTGCATTTTATTTATTTCATATTGAACCGGTATACTCGGATCAAATAAAAATTGCTTAAATCACCGATTCACCCCCCTCTCAGTGATCCATTGTGTCCAACAATTGGTATCATATCCTAGGTACCCTATTGTGTCAAAGCGTTCTCTAGCTTGGGTAGATCCTATTAAGTGTTCACAATGGAAAGAAATGAATCAGCCTCCTCAAAAGCCCCTTTGTTTGATGGTGTCAACTATTCTTTTTGGAGTAGAAGAATGGAAACATATTTGTCCTCTCTAGGTTGTGATGTATGGATGTCGGTTGTGAATGGGTATACAGTTCCTAATAATCCTCCTATCGATCCAGACGCTAAGAAGGAATATGAGAACAATGCTAAGGCAAAGAATGTTATTCTTAGTGGGTTATCTGATAATGAATTTGTTAAGGTCATGCACTGCTCATCTGCCAAAGCAACTTGGGATAAGTTGCAAAAAATATTTGAAGGTGATGCTAAAGTCAAGGAAGCCAAGTTACAGACATTGAGAGCATAGCTTGAGGGTTTGAAGATGAGAGATGAAGAGAAGATTGTTGACTATCTCCAAAGGATTGATGAAACAACAAACACCATTAGAGGGCTTGGAGAAGAAATAAAAGATGAGGTGGTAGTAAAGAATGTACTTAGATCCCTTACACCTAAGTATGATACAAAGGTTTCTTCAATAGAAGAAGAAAAATATTTGAAAGTCTTTACAATGGATGAGTTGTATGGTTCCCTAACTGCTTATGAAATGAGGACTGTCGGTACTAAGGCTGTGAAGAAAGAAGTTGCATTCAAAACATCAAGAAAAGGAAAAGAAGAGTCTTCTCATGATGGAACTAGTGAAGACTCTAATGATATCATGGAAAACTTTGTCATAAGACTCAATATGGGTATAGACAAATACAAAGGCAAGCTTCCCTTCAAATGTTTCAACTATGGAAAGATTGGACATTATGCTACCAAATGTCCATATGGTGATAAGAATGAAGATGATCAATCAAGTGGTAGAAGATTATACGGTAAGGACATGAAGAAGAATGTATACCGGTATGGTAGAAGAGGGAACCAGAAGCAGAATAGTCTTTATACACATGAAAATGATACCACCAATGAAGAGAGTGTCTCAGATGACTGTTGCAGTGAAGATGAAGTCAGTGCAACCCTTTTCATGGCCCAAGAGGTTCTGGTATCTGAAGAAGGAGAAGAGGAAGAGCAACAAGGAGAAGTAGATATTAAAGCAGAGCTCATTAGCATCTTGGAAGAGCTAAAGAAAACAAGAAGAGATCTAAAGAAGGTGAAAAAGGCTACAACCGAAGAACAAGAGATGTTGGAGAAATCTCTTGAAGAGTCCAAGAAAACAATTGCAGATCTAAAACTTCAATTGGAAGAAGCTGAGAGGATCTGTGAAGTTACTAGCATTGGCTTGAGTAAAAAGGAGGAGGAGCATCAGAACCTAGAAGAAGAAATTATCAAGCTTCAAAAGGAATTATAGAAAAGCAAGGAAAAAATGAAAGTGAGAAGCAAGTATGAAGGCAACACCAAAGCTTTAGACAAGATGTTGAGCAAATAGAAGAAATCTAAGGATACAGGTGGCTTAGGATTTGAAGAGGGTCAAAGTTAAAATAGAAAAGACACATCCTGTAAGGAGATATTGTTTACTTCTTCAAATAAAGGTGAAGAGAAGAAGACATTCACGATAAGCAAAGACACCGACAAAAAGACATATGCGGATGCTATTAAGAATCGTCACATAAACTGGTATACATAATCAATGAACCAGAGATCATACTCAATGCAATGACATGCAGATCCAAGGAGAAATGCAAGAGTTGATAATGAAGGATTCACCAGAGTTAGCAGAATGAAATAAAGACCCCTAGTGAGGTAGTCTTTTGTAGGATTAGGACAATCTAATCGGTATGTTCCAAACTTCCATGGTTATTGCCACCCATGTAATCATTTCGGTCATAGAATGGCAGACTGTAGGAAAATGAATGTAAACCCTACTTTTGAGAGTAGAAACTCATTTGCTGCATTACAAGGTACGAATGTCACTTGCTATAGTTGCAATGAGTTTGGTCATAAGAGTTATGAGTGTAGGATAAGTGTGCAAATGTCCTACAAGAATGCTTTGGATACATCTTTCAATGTTAATGTAAAAGTTTACAAGTGTTAAAATTTTGGTCACATAGCAAGGCATTGTAAGATGAGAATTGGTGAGGAAGAGAAAATAATACCAGATCAGAAGATATAGACTAAACCAAAACAAAAGATGACAAAAGAGGAGAAGAAAGAAGATAAACAAGTTTGGATAGAAAAGGAGAAGAACAAGACAATGTCAAGATTCATTGTTGTAGTACCCCTCCCCGATCAAGCTTTGGTTAACCTAGTTTGACCATTGTTGACCTTATTAATAGTTTGCATGAGTGGTTGGAACACTAAGTAAATATGATTTGATTCAATATGACAAGCTATGTTAGACAGATAAATTAGTGAATGTTGATCCCTTGGGGATGATTAGATGTAATTTGCTTGTGTATCTTATATCTATTAGGGGTTTAGGGTCCTATCCCGAACACATCATAAGAATATATTTTATTATGGGACCTCTTAACACATGATCTTCATGAAAACTAGTAGATATGATGTATTCCACATTATTCTTGATCTCAATACTTATTCTTAGCGATGTTCTAATCTCTGGATGCATGCCTTATGAATGATTTAATTTCATGATGATTATGATAATGCCATTGAGTAAATTTTTTCATGTGGATTCTATTGGATAATTGATAATTTGATTGTTATGATGTAAATTGTATGCAAAGTGACTGATTTGTATTCTTTTCATATATTAATATTGCATGTGATTATTTGAGATTACTAATGTACAAAATGAAATGTGCAGGAAAACTAATCAATGTGACCGTGGAGACTATTCAGAGAATCAAACTAAACCTATGTACATTAGTAAATCCAAGGGTTGTCTATTTGGAGAGACAACACCTCATATGTAATGTGTATATTTGTAAATATGAATGCTTGAATGCATGTTCAATTTGTATTTGTTAATTTTGTTAATTCCAAAAAAAACAGGGACATACCATGTGTATTATAGTGATGTGTATTTTTATGGTGTCACTTGATGTTTGTGTTGTGAGGTGAGTTGCAAATGAAATATCCTTTGTAGGGAATTTGTGTAACCAATGCATTATTCAAAATATCTTGATGTGGTCCCAATAGAGTCTTGGTTAGAGAGCCATTGGAATGGTCAACTCAAGTATGACCTGTAGACAAACTTTAGGTGGGTTTCTGGAGGGTCAAACTAACTCTTAAGGTTAGGTTTAGGGCACTTTTGAAGGCCCATATATTATAACTATGGAGAAAGGTAAATTTTAGCCATGTGACCACTCACATGTGATTGTCAAGTCACTTCAAAAGTGAGTTTCTCAAGATGGATGAAAAATTCAACTTTTGAGGATTTCTCCTTGGGTAGACAACCTTCCATTTGAGTGATAGTTTATCTTCCCCACTTTCTCTTATCTTTTTCACTTTCCATTTTTAGAAACCATGTAAGAGGTTGGGAAGACCAATCTATGGGATCTCACATCCTTTCCAAGGAAGTTGGAAAGTGTGAGGAGAGCCTACTTAGGGAAGGGATTCAAACTTGGGATTTTGATCACCCACTCTCCAATCTTGGAGACTTATAGTTGTTTTGAAAATTTGGGATAGGAGATGCATTTTTGGTTTTGGGAAGAAAATATTAGTGGATTGGGCAGCTCTTCTACAACTATCCCTTATACCATTTGCAGGATCAAAGGTTGGTAGTGTTCTTCCATGCATTTTGATTACCATTATTATATGTGAATGAAAATTTCTTTTGTAATAGATTTTGTTGTATATGTGAGTTGTGATGTTGGTTATTGAAATCCTTCATTGTGATTGTCTTTGTGTTATTTTTGTGATTATCTTGTGATATGGGTGTTTCAAGGCCATACTCACCCTTGGGAGGGAAAAGTAGCCTTGGGGTGAAGGGTTGCTTGACAACTTAAGAGTGTAGAGACTCTCTTCTTGGAAGAGAGAGATACACAAGGGTTATGGGACCCTTGCTTCATTGTTTTATGCTTATGCAAAAAGGGGTTCATAAGGGGAGATTTGGGATTGTAAGCCATGGCGGTCATAAGGAAATTTTTTGGGTCAAGTAGGTGACCTTGAGTTGGTTGTATATTCGTATCCTTGTGAAGGATTTTGTTTCTCTTTTTCATGCAGATCTCCTCTAGGTTCTTGGTCCACCTTCATGGGAGTTTATGTTTGTATAAGTTTTTCTTGCATGTATTGTTGAGTTTGTTTGTAACCCATTTAGCCTGGGTTCTTCTAGCTTGGGGGTGGCTTCTTGTAATCCTAGGATGGGAGGTGAGCCTCCATGGTCACATTCCAAGATTTATTTGCAAGTTTCTTATTGAAAGTAGGAGGTGAAAGAATGGATGTTATCCTTGTGGTAGACTTGAAGAAATGTGTTCTACATGTGTATTGTTGATTGAGTATCATTTGTGTATCTTGAAGAATTATGAAAAGAAGAGTTGTAATAGGGCTGAAATTCTTGCCTTTCTTGTGTAAAAAAAAAAAGACTTCGAAGTTTGTTCTTCTATTATTCGTTGTTGTAAAATGAAAGAAAAGAAAGAAAATTATATTACTTTCCTTACTTAGTTTATTCAATAACTTGCAAAAATAGTTAAGGATGTATTTATGTTTTTAGTTGTAATTCTATGTTGAAGGAAAGAAATAAAATACTCAAAGACTTCTTTTATCAATAGAAAGAGAAGCATTCAAGTTCCATTTTCTATTTTGCTTGATGAGAAGTTTTGTTGGGGTTGTGGGATTATTTGTTAATCTAATATTAGTTGTATATTTATTCTTGCAAAAAGAGAAGGAAAAGGAAAGGGATTAGACTCAATATATTTATGTTAATAAGATTTTAGTCTCAATATTAGTTAAACTAAGAGTGCAGATTCAAACAATAGATTTGCATTTCATTCTTCCTCATGCAACTCAAATTATTAAATCATAAAGTTAAATACTGTAACGTCATAAATTGTACGCACTTGCTAAAGCAGTACAATTTCACACCTAGTTTAGCACCCGCCTTGGCGTAGTTGCATTTTGCATTGCATTTCCCCTTTAGCACTTAATTAATCAAATTAATTAGGTCTAAAGGTTCTATTTCATCATCTTCCACATCATAAAGTCGGGCCCTTTCATTAAAGCGTGCCCATTTCATTTTATTCCTCCAATACATCATCTAATCAAAAACCCTAATTAGGCCCTATTCTGAGCTTGGGGGCTTGATTTCGGGGGTCAAAACATCTTGAAATCACCTGTAACTTCGGGATTCTCTCTAAAATCATCATATCTGATGGCCCTGAAAATTTGGTGAAAAGTTGCCGGGACCATGGCGCCCAGAGTGCACACGGTCTCGGACATTTTTCCCAAAATTTCAGGAGCACGATCCAATCATAAAATAAAGCTTAACCCCAATAAATTGGCGGGATATTCAATCTCTAGGTCGGCCAAAAGTTGGAATTAAGACCTAGGGTTTTCATACATAAGAGCTCTCTTTCTTCATTTGAAGGGATCCGAATTTTGTTGGCAGGAACCTCATATGCAGCGAAAGAGCAGATCTTTGAAGACTTCAACCACTCTCAACATTCATCCTCCAAGCATTCACCAAATCCATTCATTCACTTAGGGCTTTGAAGGCATTGAAGAGCAATAAGGGATCACTGACTGAAGATTGGCTTATACCCCTCCCTTGGGGTTGGGTATGATTTCATGTTGTTTTCATGTCTTTGCATAAGCTTCAATATATCATTTATCCATGCTTTAGATCACTTTGCATCTTGATTTAGAGCATTTACATTGTCATTTACAAGCAATTAGGGTTTACTTTCTAGGTTGCTCTAGTTTGCTTACTTGCATTTTAGATCTTGCACACACACAAGGTCTGCACACACATTACTTTTACAATACAACTTGGCTATTCATGGAGGTGGAAATCACCGAAGCGGGGGTTTGACTAAGGAAAAACCCTATATAGCCGCCCAAACACCTTTTTCATATATAAGTGCAGATTTCGGGATTCAGACGATGCTGTAAGTTGCAGATCCGAAAGAAGCAGATGGAGACGGAACCACATACCAAGTTTCAGAGAAGAAGACCAGGATAGGGGCGTGGGGCACCCTGGTCCTACCTGGACAGGGGCGATAAGTGCCCTAGTCCCTAGGACAGGGGCGCTGGGCGCCCTGGTCCTCCTGACAGACAGCAATTTTTAGCAATTCGGACAGTTTTCCAGGTTGCAAAGTGGCAGTTTCAGGTGCAGTTTCAGGTGCAGAATCAGGACAGTGGCGCCCGTGCCCCCGTCCTGAACATTTTCACTCAGATTTTGGCTCCAGGTACGCATCTGCATTCTTATCTTGTCCTTGTGTTTGCAGCTTTCCATTATTTAAGTTCAATTCTGCAATCTTGTTATTAGTTCATACTTGCATTTTGGGGTTAGGAATTGAAGTTGCATAATCTTACCTTTCAATTACAACAAAGGAATAGAAACCCTAATAGGTAGCCCATGGCTCTCTCTTTCACCAAAAAGAAGTAGCCAATTGTGCGATACCTCTAGGCTCTTTCGTATTCCGTAATGTGTGACAAAAGGTAGGATTAGGACATGTTAGCCTAGTCTCGCTTTTTCCCCCCACACATTTTGGTGAACCTAACGTGAAACTATCATTTCTTCCTCTTGCATTGCATTTGTTAGATCTAGATCTAGATTTAGTGTGTTTTCATTTCATTTTCATAAAAAGAAAAAAAAAAGAGTGTGTTTCTTTGCATTGTGTGCCTAAGTTTTATGCAACTTTTATTTCAAAATGTCAGACTTTTATTTGCAAAATGTTCATGCTTATGATGATTATTATGAGTATAGCCAAGATGAATTAGATGAAGCTTTAGATGAGTTTTTGAATCCTAAAGAGGCCAAACCTTCATTTTACCAAAAACTCATAAACCTTGTTACTATGCCATTTCGTTGTGATGAGAAAGATAAGTTGAATGATTCCTCTCAAGGGTATATTCCTATCAACTCTTCCACTGAATCTAGTAACATGGTTGTTTTCAATAATCCCCTCTATGAGGAGATCTCTCCTTTTGAATCAAAAGATAAACCTTTTAATAGATATGATCATGCTTTGTTGGATGATGCTCTTGATGACTTTGTGGCTTTATCGAAATCTCTAAACAAGAACAAAACTTCTAAATTAGTTAACATGATAAACCTGAATGAGCATAATAAGCCTCTCTTTGAAGTCCAAGGTGCTTGTCCTTCTCCCACCTTTCAAGTTCCTAAATCATCTCTCCTTACTGTCCAAGGAGGGTATGATTCCTTTATTACTCCAAATAAACCTATCATCACTGTGCAAGGAAGAAAACCTATAAGTCCTTATAATTATGCCAAGCAATTAACTAGAGAGAGTTATCATGCGGTTGCCCATACTTATCATACTAGAAATAATAGGCAACCTAATCCTCCTCCGGTTACTCCAGTTTCTCTTCCTAATCCTCAACCAATTCTTCCGCAAGCTCCGCGTATTTCACAAGTTCTTGGCAAGGAATATGATCTCATAGAACAACTTAAAGCTACCCCTGCTAAGATATCCCTTTGGGATTTGATTCAAACTTCTTCTGCTCATCACGGAATGTTACAAGATGCTTTGAAAGATTTGAATGTTCCTCCACCGAATACATCTAGTAATATAGTGTCTTTGGTTAACTCTGTGATGAATCCTAAAGCTCATATTGTGTTTACTCAAGATGAGTTGCCCACTAGTGAAATTCAACATCAATATGATCCTTTGATGATTGTGGCTATCATAAATGATACTGCTATAAGACGAACACTAGTAGATAATGGCTCTGGTCTTAATGTGTGTAGCATTAATCTTTTGCATAAGATGAATGTGGATACATCCCTAATTGAGCCTGACTCTCGTCCTATTCGAGGCTTTGACAATGTGGCTAAGACTTCATTAGGTATTATCACCTTACCCATCACAGTGGGGCATGTTACTTTGCCTACTCCTATCCATGTTATGTCGGGAAATCTAACATACAACTTGCTATTAGGGAGACCTTGGATTCACAGTATGCAAGCTGTCCCCTCTACATTGCATAGACAAGTTAAATTTATCTATAACAATAAGACATATACCTTGATAGGTGATACTAATTTCCAAGCTTGTTTACAAACATCTACTTCCAAAGGGGGTTCTTCTAAGCCGTCCTCGTCTAGTGATGACTCTTTAAACAAGATACCTATCGATGAATCCTCGCTCTCTGATGATCAAAATTCTTTGGATGAGTCTGGAGCTCCTGAAGAAGACTCTTCTTGATTTGAAACTACACATAAGAAGGATTTTGATCTTGAGAAGGTTCTCGCAGAAGACGATTGGGGATCTCTTGATTTTAATCCCACCTTTGTAGGTGAATATAAGGTTCCTTCTAGAGAGCTTAAAGCTGAAAAGAAGGAAGAAGTTAAAAATCAATCAACACTACCTGAACCTATGAGTAATAACTTTGTGGCCGCTTCTCAAACTTCTTCTCCCCGCACTTCCAATTCTGAAGGGTTTGATTCTTTGTCTTATGAAAAACCACCTTCTCTTTTTGAAATGGCTGATCGTTATGGTCGTGGTTTTCGCATTTTTGCTAAGCATGGGTATCATGGAAATGGTTGTGGTGCTCACGAACAAGGGATAAAGGTTCCTCTAGAGAATAATCTTCACAATTATGCCTTTGGACTTGGCTATAATCCCTGTAAGCGCACTAAAGCTTCTAGAAGACCATGTATTAGTGTTAATACTATTTCTACATCTCTATCAATGCAACACCCCGAGTATATTGATAAGGATCCTTCGTGTGCCTGTGCTTTGGATGTTTTTCCTACCGATGATGCTTTAGCTAAGTTTTTAGGAGCATATGATGCTCTTCCTCGTTATCATCACAATAGGGGACTCCCTTATTGTTTGAACACTGAAGCCTACTTTGGAAAAGAGATTGATAATGATAAGATTGTGAAAGAATTCCCTCAGTTAAAGGATACTCCTCAACAAAGTAATCTTCTCATAAGTGACACCATTGATGTTAAGATGGATCTTTGCAATGAAGAAAAAGTTATTAAAATTGGAAAATGTTTGGATGAAGAGGAACAAAAACAATATTTATTGCATGAATTCCCTGAGATCTTTGCTTGGACATATTCTGACATGCCTGGTATAGATCCTAAGATTGTCACTCATAATATTGTCTTAGTTCCTGATGCTAAGCCCGTGAAACAAAAGATTCGCAAAATGAATCCTAAGGTGGCTCTGCTTGTTAAGGCTGAGATTGAAAAATTATTGGAGGCTAGATTTATCCGCCCTATTGATTATTCCCCATGGATTTCAAATATTGTCGTTGTGGCTAAATCAGATAATAAAATAAGAATGTGTACCGACTTTCGAGATTTAAATAAAGCTTCTTTGAAAGATGATTTTCCCCTCCCAAACATTGACATGATAGTTGATTCTACAGCAGGACATGCTTTATTATCCTTCATGGATGGTTTTTCAGGATACAATCAAATTTTCATTAATCCTCAAGATCAATTCAAAACTGCTTTCACCACTCCTTGGGGTACATTTTGTTGGGTAATGATGCCTTTCAGACTTAAAAACGTCGGCTCAACTTATCAACGAGCGATGACCCTTATCTTTCACGATTACATGCATAAGATTTTAGAAGACTATGTTGATGATGTTTTAGCCAAATCCGTTCTCCGCATAGATCACATTAAGATCCTTCGTCAAATCTTTGAAAGGATTCGTAAATATCACATGCGCTTGAATCCCCGAAAATGTGTTTTTGGTGTGGATAGTGGAAAACTATTAGGATTCATAGTTTCGCATCATGGGATTGAGGTGGATACTAAGAAAATAGATGCTATTGTCAACATGCCACCTCCTAGAAATGTGTCTCAACTCAAAAGCTTACAAGGAAAGATTCAAGCTATTCGTAGGTTTGTATCTCAACTTGCGGATCGTACTTTTCCTTTCACTCAACTTCTCAAAAAGAATATCACTTTTCAATGGAATGAAGATTGTCAGCAAGCATTTGAAGATTTAAAAGTGTATTTGGCTAATCCTCCTATCCTTCGAATGGCCGAACCTTCTAAACCCTTCCTTCTTTATACAGCTACTTCCTCTCATGCTCTTGCAGCATTATTGGCACAACATGATAAAGATGGTAAGGAGTGTCTGGTTTATTATATAAGTCATACCTTACTCGATTATGAGACCCAATATTCTGCGATAGAAAAACAATGCTTGGCCTTGGTGTTTGCGACTCAGAAATTGAGACATTATCTCTTAAATTCAGAAGTCCACGTCATGGTAAAGTTTGATCCGTTGAAGCATCTTTTCTCTAAAACTGATTTATCAGGACGCCTAGCTAAGTGGGTTATGATGTTAACTGAATTTGACCTTAAATTTGTTTCACAAAGGGCAATTAAAGGGCAAGCATTGACCGATCACTTAGTTGAGGCCCCTTCACCTTTCTCCTTCCCTAACCCTGAGTCTTTTCCTGATGACTTCATCCTTTGTACAGAGAAAGATGAAACTTGGGAGTTATACTTTGATGGCTCTAAGTGTCGTACGGGATCGGGGGCAGGTGTTGTTCTGATTTCTCCTACAAAGAAGTCCATTCCCTTATCTTACCGTCTCAATTTCCTATGTACCAATAACATTGTTGAGTATTAGGCTCTTATAGCAGGAATAAAGGCAGCCTTGGCTTTGAATATATAACACATACATATTTTTGGACATTCACAACTAATTATAAGACAAGTAACAGGACTGTATCAAGCAAAACAAGACAAATTATCACAATATAAAGACCTTGCTATCTCTTTGTTACAAAAATTTGATTCTTACACCATAGAACCTGTTCCTCGAAAAGATAATCGACATGCAGACGCAATGGCATGTGTGGCTTCTCTTGTATCTTTAGAGGACCCCGTGGTTGATCTTAAATTCGTTATTCACAACCTCATTTTACCAGCTATTGTAGATGATTCCAGCCTGGTGACATGTTGCGACTTTATAGACTCAGATGAATGGTACTCGCATATCGTAAGATACTTGACCGATGGTACTTTTCCTGATTCCGCCGATAGGAACACCAGGGCTAGAGTTCGCAAGTTGTCTGCTAGATATATCATTCTTTCTAATGTTCTTTACCGAAGGGGTTTTAACGGTCTTCTTCTTCGTTGTCTTAACAAATTAGAAATCCCTATTGCTCTTGAAGAGGCGCATTCAGGTGCCTGTGGGGGGCATTTTGGAGACAAATCCTTGGTTCAAAGATTGCTTCGTATGGGATGTTATTGGCAAACTATGCAGCAGGATTCTTTTTCATTTGTTAAGAAATGTCATCAATGTCAACAACACAATAATTTGATTCATGCTCCTGCCCAAGAACTCTGTTCTCAGGTAGCCTCTTGGCCTTTCTCTGCATGGGGGTTGGATCTCATCGGTAAAATCTCTCCTCCTTCATCTCAAGGACATACTTTCATTATAACCATGACAGATTACTTTACAAAGTGGGTAGAAGTTGTTCCTCTTCAATCTACTACTGCTGAAGTGATTTGTCGATTTCTTCTAGAAAACATTATTTCTCGATTCGGGATACCTTCCACTATAATCTCAGATAATGGGACATCCTTTAAAAACAAAGATGTGAAGAAATTCCTTGAGAAATATCATATCAAACATCGATTTTCTACACCATACTATCCTCAATCAAATGGTCAAGCCGAATCATCCAATAAAATAATTGAACAAATTCTTCGCAAAACCGTGAATAAGAATGGTAAGGATTGGAGTACTCAGCTAATCTATGCTCTTTGGGCCTACCGAACGAGTGTACGAATTGCCACAGGAACTACCCCTTATAATCTTGTTTATGGTGCTGATGCTATTATGCCTTTAGAATTAGAGATTCCATCACTTAGAGTTTCTCTCAAAGGTATAGTAGACGATGACTCTTACAGAGAACAAAGGCTTCAACAGCTTGAGATGCTTGATGAACAGTGTATAAATGCTCTTGAGCATATTCAAGCGTATCACAAAACTCTACAATGAAGCTATAATGATAAGGTTATTCAACGTTCCTTCTCAGTGGGTGACTTAGTGCTCTATGAGAATTAGCACAATGTGAATGCCTTACCTGAAGAAAAGGGAAAATTTAGTCCTAATTGGCTTGGACCGTATGTCGTTATTGAAGATTATGGATCAGGTGCTTACAAAATAGCGGATGTAGACGGTATGCCTCTTAAAGACCCTATAAATGCTATGCATTTGCGTAGATACTATGCTTAATTCCTCATTCCTTATCATCCATCTATTTCCTTTCTCACTTCTTCAAAATTGGATAATATGTTATCATATCTTTGTTAGAGCAAATAGAATTAAATGATGTTTTGTTTAATCTATGTTGCTTCGTTCCCGACAAGCGTGTTTCTTTACTTTATGGTTTGTCTTGAATTCATTTAAGTAAATTGCAAAAGATTTACATTTTTCATGATGTTGACATATTATACAATATCTTTATGTGTTAAGTTGAATCATGTCATGTTGTGTTTAAACTCAAATTAAATCACATTAGTTATATGATTCGTAGGCTTAATACATATTTTCTTCCTTATCATCAATGTAGTACTTGATCAAATATTTTAATTAAGTCACACATGTATCAATTTAATCATGGAGCATTGAGAAATCAATCACATGGAAATTAAATTCAAAATATACATGTACATCTACCAAATGTATTAACTTTAATCACAATACACATTGTTTAGGCATTAAGGATAACATGTTTGAGACAAAAAAGCATGTATATATATATATATATATATATATATATATGTGGATCAATATACAAAGGTAGGTCACTACCCTACATCATAAAATCATCTCCTATCCCTAGGGCTGGTGGCTGGAGAGTGACGACTAGATGCTCCCTCCTGATCCGACCGTGTACGTGGACCCATAGGGGTATACCGTGATATAGATTGTGAATGGCTCTGAGAGGAACTCCTACGATCCCTATCCATAAGGATAGAGTGATACAAGGTAGCCTCGGCCTGAGCTGCTGCTAGATCACACTGTGCCCACTGAAGGTCCTCTGATAGAGCCCGCTCTCTCTCCCTCCATATCTCTACCTGCACTCGAAATGGGGAAAACAAATCATCATGCCGACCCGCGTTCCCTTGAGGTCTATAAGCAACCTATGAGGAACTAGGGATCTGCGCCGTCATAGAGATATCTGTCACTACTTGCTGGATCAGAGAACGCCACTCCTGCACATTAGCTGTAGCAGTAGAACAGATTTTGTGTTAGTACCATTTTATATCATCAAAACATTAATCAATCAGTATAAACCTACTATACCTGGATCTCCCTCACGCCAGTAGGGATCGTGATATGGTAGCATCTGTGACTGGGAACTACTAGGCTCCCCACGCTCGAACGATCTGTGCGCGATAGGTACAGGTATCCGTATCACCTCGTGTTCCCCCTTTTGGGGAATAACGGGAGGATCTAAGGCTACGGTATCATCCCCTGAATGATGGGGAGCTGCATCTGACTCCTCCTCATCATCTCTATCCTCATCGACATCCTCATCCTCATCTGCATCCTCATTCTCCTCATCATCATCTCTCTCCTCCTCGTCCTCATCCTCATCCTCCTCCTCCTCGGCACTAGGCTGATCTCCTATGGGCAGATCAGGATCTCCTGCCTCCTCATGACCCTCTCCCTCCTCTGGCTCCTCTGACCTGGATCCCTGATCCTCATCTTGGTCTTCATGTCTCCATGGGCCTAGATGGCCTGTCGGGTGATCTGGTGGAAAGATAGGCCCTGGGTATGATCTCATAAACCATGAGAGATACCTGCGTTGTGCCCCGGGGTCTGCAGCATAATCAGTGACCACATCCTGATCGGACCCCTCTATATCTGTGATCTCGATATCATCTATCGTGGGTCTCGCTACTGCTCTGGGTCTGGGAAGGACTCGTGAGTGTCGAGTGTAGATGGGCACATCGGCTGGAACACACTGCTCTAGCCCAAACTGCCTCCATACTTAGTCAAAGTAGAATGGGACTATGATGTGTGGATATTGCTCTCTCAGTAGGCGGTTCCTCTGTAGGCATGCTAACTGTCTCTCCATCCCATCCCATCTGTGCATCCGCAGATATGGTCTCCACACAGTCACCTCAGCTGTCAATCTATCAACCATCACTCTCCAATACAGTAAATCCCCAAATCTCCACTCGCTGGTAAGTGGATAAGCAAATACCCTAGGTCGCTCGCTAGCCACACTCATTAGATAGCCGATAGGCCTGGTGCATGTAAAGTGCTCAAATATCCACACCTGCAGTAGTGTGCATGTCATCAAACTGCAACCCTGTTCGAAAACATACTCCTCGAGGTCATGATAGAGATGTGCAAGCATACTCTGACCCCAGGCATATACTCTCCTGTGTCTATCCATAGCCCTGATGCACCATGTGAGACCCCCATGCATGTGTGTACCTCACCCATTAGGGCAGACATCTAGTGCAATGATGGCTATCATAAGACGTCTCATGAGGGGCACCTCTCCTGTAGGATGTAAGAGCCAGCTGACCATGATACGACCTCTCATCTCACTCAGCATGACTCTCCCTATGCAATATACCTGCTCCCTCTGATGATCCTCTACTGATCGATCGATCGCATATGTCACAGTAGCTCCTCTGATCGGTAGGCAAAGAATGCGGTACACATCCTCAAGTGTCACCATCATCTCCCCTACTGGAAGCTGGAACGTGCATGTGTCAGGATCCCATCGCTCCATGAGTGCCATCAGCATCGCGGGATGAAATTGAATGGCCGGCATAAGAATCATAGACCACAAACCTACTATCGACAATGTGTCTCTCTCTACCTGAGTAAGTCGGGGAATCTGATCATGCAAACTGTGAAGAATCTGCCCCGCCGTGTGCTCTCTCATGTATGGGAGACCCTGCATCACAAAAACATAACTATAATCAGTACTCAATCATCAAAATCATTCATGCAAACTGTCGAACATCGTATGCTAACCCTGACATCTCTCGCCAAGTCTTGATTGGGACCATGGCGCCCTGTCAGGGACCATGGCGCCCTGAGGGGACCATGGCACCCTGGGTGGGACCCAGGGTCAGATTCCAGGGCCCGCAAACGATCACAGAAAGTCAAATGCAGAAAATCAAAAGTCAAAGTTCAGTCAACTCACCTCGTCCAGTGGCTCGTCGTCGATCACGGCCTGTCGCATGATCTCAATCCTCGCGGGATGCTCCGGTCATCGTGAAGGCATGATGATGGCTATGTGGGCTCCGCTGCAATGAAAAATATTCAAAAATCAACAAAGTGACAAATGCAAATGTCACTTTCAAGGTATATACTTTCATTCCTTTACCTTCACTTTCAAAACCCTAATTTTCCTCTTTCACTCATTTCATCATAACTTGAGTTTGGGAGATGCGATTTTCGAACCGTTTGTTGTGTGGGAATCATATTTTCATTCCCCTACTCTCGGGATGTTCCAAAAAGTACTCTGATGAAGCCTTTTCAGTGAACATCCCTCATCAATACTCTCTTACATAATTTGTCATAAGTAAACATGTTACCCTATTTCACCTCCCTAATAAGCAAGTCAAAACAGGGGGGGGCATATAGCTACTCACAAATTTCATCACCTTCCTTAGTAAGCATTAGGTGATTTTGTGATATAACGTGTGTTTTGTAGGGTGCGGTTCCTAACTGTGTACTGTAGATACCGTTGGGGGCTTCGTTCGACAGACTTATGGATATATCCTTTTTCAAATAATGCTTACTTTTCTGTACTTTAGCTTGCATATGCACGTAGTACTCATATGACTGCTAAAGTGGGGGCTAAATGTAACATCATAAATTGTACGCACTTGCTAAAGCAGTACAATTTCACACCTAGTTTAGCACCCGCCTTGGCGCAGTTGCATTTTGCATTGCATTTCCCCTTTAGCACTTAATTAATCAAATTAATTAGGTCTAAAGGTTCTATTTCATCATCTTCCACATCATAAAGTCGGGCCCTTTCATTAAAGCGTTCCCCTTTCATTTTATTCCTCCAATACATCATCTAATCAAAAACCCTAATTAGGCCCTATTCTGAGCTTGGGGGCTTGATTTCAGGGGTCAAAACATCTCGAAATCACCTGTAACTTCGGGATTCTCTCTAAAATCATCATATCTGACGGCCCTGAAAATTTGGTGAAAAGTTGTCGGGACCATGGCGCCCGGAGTGCACACGGTCCCAGACATTTTTCCCGAAATTTCAGGAGCACGATCCAATCATAAAATAAAGCTTAACCCCAAGAAATTGGTGGGATATTCAATCTCTAGGTCGGCCAAAAGTTGGAATTAAGACCTAGGGTTTTCATACATAAGAGCTCTCTTTCTTCATTTGAAGGGATCCGAATTTTGTTGGCAGGAACTTCATATGCAGCGAAAGAGCAGATCTTTGAAGACTTCAACCACTCTCAACATTCATCCTCCAAGCATTCACCAAATCCATTCATTCACTTAGGGCTTTGAAGGCATTGAAGAGCAATAAGGGATCACCGACTGAAGATTGGCTTATACCCCTCCCTTGGGGTTGGGTATGATTTCATGTTGTTTTCATGTCTTTGCATAAGCTTCAATATATCATTTATCCATGCTTTAGATCACTTTGCATCTTGATTTAGAGCATTTACATTGTCATTTACAAGCAATTAGGGTTTACTTTCTAGGTTTCTCTAGTTTGCTTACTTGCATTTTAGATCTTGCACACACACAAGGTCTGCACACAGATTACTTTTACAATAC